>NC_059435.1:73491385-73660252 GCF_021028975.2 Sphaerodactylus townsendi | reverse complement strand
AATTAACAAAGCTTGGCTGCCAGTACTTAAAAACACCAAAAGCAAACCCCAAGGGCACGCTAAGTTCATGGACAATGGACTCCACCCAAACACAAGATTTGCATTCACCAATACTGCTGCTGCTGCAGGGAATGCAATTGTGTATCACTCCCTGGACTGAACAACCCACCTGCAATACTATGCTATCAATGACACCTTTGCATAGCAAGTTCCACCAAACACTTCCTGATTGGTTCCCCATCAACTGCTGATCCAGAACCATTGGAATTCTTCCTGCTGCACAAAAGCTTCTTTAGCACACAGCTCAGATTCAAATGCATCTTACCGGCTGTGAAATTATTCATACCTTCTGGAACCAGAGAGAAACCTCACGCTCTCCAGCCTGTCAAAGAAGCCGGCTTTCCTCCCAAGCTGCGCTGGTAATCCCCAATTATACAGCCAGGAATAAAAGAAAGCTAGCTCTGTCGAGAGGTATCTCCAGCCACATCTGCCTTGCCTGTGTAACTCAAGCCAAGGCCCAAAATATTAGGCAAAAGGGAGGGAACCAATTAGGACCCTGCCTTTTGGGAAAGGCATGCTGCCCATTTGACTGACAGATGGATGGAGAATGAGAAATAGCAGCACCAAATTTTGAAAAAATGCATTTAGAAGAAGGAGAAGAAGAATTTGGGGTTATACCTTGCCTTTCTCTTCTATAAGGAGTCTCAAAGTGGCTTGCAAACATCTTCCTTTCCTCTTCTCACAACAGACACCCCCCAGGTATAGTGGCTAAGAGCAGCTAGAGTCTAATTGGGAGAACCGAGTTTGATACCCCCCTCTTCCACCTGAGCGGCGGACTCTTTTCTGGTGAACTGGATTTGTTTCCCCACACCTGCACATGAAGCCTGCTGGGTGACCTTGGGCCAGTCACAGTTCTCTCCAAACTCTCTCAGCCCCACCTGCCTCACAAGGTGTCTGTTGCGGGGAGAGGAAAAGAAAGGAACTTGTATTGGCAGACAGACAGAAACCTTTCTTGGCATATGAAACATTCCAGGCAGCCAGGATCAAACCAAAATAAGAGCAAGCCACAACCACAAACCACAAATAGGAAAAGTAAACGACAAGCTATCTCCCAGCCCGCTCTTGAAACAGCTTTATGGTATCTTGCAAACATTTTGCCACTTTCTCATTTGTTTCAAGGTTGGAATTATTAAAGAGAAGGAACCATTTGGCAGAATCAGAAAGTCCTGTCCTATTTGCTAAAATAGGGCTCAGGTACCTTGCTCGTGTTTCCAAGTAAAAAGGACAATAGAGAATGTTGGACAGTTTCAATACACCCCACCTCGCAGGGACGATGCCTATCTGAACATGCTTTATTTTGATATCTTCCCTAGAGGATTTCAGATGGCCAAAGCTCCGTGGAGTGTTGTGGGATTTCTGGGCTGTATAGCCGTGTTCCAGTAGCATTTTCTCCTGACAGTTCACCTGCATCTGTGGCTGGCATCTTCAGAGGATCTGATGAAGTTGCCAGCCATAGATACAGGCGAAACGTCAGGGGAAAATGCTACTGGAGAAAATGCTACTGGAACACGGCCATACAGCCCAGAAATCCCACAACACTCCAGTGATTCCAGCCATGAAAGCCTTCGACAATACACAGAAAGCTCTATGTTGGTTCAGATTTTGGAGATGGTAAAAACACATAGCAAAACATGTAGGCGTAATCATACAGTCCTGATAGAGCTTTGTTACATCTGTACTAAAGTTTCCCCATTCTTTCTCTTTCCACTTAGAATAATGATTGAATTCTTGGTGCATAACAAAGAAGTCCCTGTAATTGCTCTACCCATTTCAGACAAACATAGGGTGAGTTTAAAAGAAACTGAATATGTTGCTGAGCTCTCCACTTAGGGGTACAATTAATAATTAGTTCCTGAGAAGGGTAGACATTCAAAATAACAGGAAAGTGGGGTGCTGTGTGGTTTCCGGGCTGTATGGCTGTGTTCTAGCAGCATTCTCTCCTGACGTTTCGCCTGCATTTGTGGCTGGCATCTTCAGAGGATCTGATAGTAAGAATGGAAAGCAGGACAACTATAGACAATAGCAACCAAGGAAACAAAGATCAGGATACTTCTATTCAGATGCATTCACCTATTGACCTTGCTATCTTCATTGTTACTCCCAGGCTACAGACTTCTTTGTGACTCACATACCAGGCTACTCTATTCAGAGGGCCTCACCTTTTGACCTCACAGTATATATACTCCACTTGCTTTCCATTCCTACTATCAGATCCTCTGAAGATGCCAGCCACAGATGCAGGCGAAACGTCAGGAGAGAATGCTGCTAGAACACGGCCATACAGCCCGGAAACCACACAGCACCCCAGTGATTCCGGCTGTGAAAGCCTTCGACAATACACCAGGAAAGTGGTCTGGCATTGGATTTCTCTCCCCTAATGATAAAGGTAGTCTCCTCCACTCATCGGGATCATTAAAGACAGCAAAGATTCTCTCCCTGCCTTTGGTATAACCGAACTCTTTTCTTTGATGTTCTGTTTTTTGTTATGTTCATACAGTGAGAAACATTCCTTGCAGATCTGTGTAATACTTTCCAATTTATCAAGAATCTTATCATGAGTGAACTATAAGTGTTGTTTTCCACCCTAAAATGGTAAGTGCATCAGTTTGGATTATATGCACTTTGGGATTAGTTGATGCAAAATCCTGAGATCTGACTTCATTAATTGATTTGTCAGTTTCATCTGTCCCCCATTAGGGCACACTGACACGCCTCCTCTACTGATAAATCTTCATCTTCAAGGCGTTCATATCTGTTTGGGTGAGCTGTCAGTTTAAAAAGAGCCTTCTAAGAAATCATCTATCTTGCTTTGCTTCCTAGCCAGGGACGTGTTATCTGTAAATGGCCTTCCTCTTTTAGTCCCCATATCAACATAAGAGAGCTGCCACAAAAGATTTTAAGAACATAAGAACATAAGAACTAGCCTGCTGGATCAGACCAGAGTCCATCTAGTCCAGCACTCTGCTACTCACAGTGGCCCACCAGGTGCCTTTGGGAGCTCACGTGCAGGATGTGAAAGCAATGGCCTTCTGCTGCTGCTGCTCCTGAGCACCTGGTCTGCTAAGGCATTTGCAATCTAAGATCAAGGAGAATCAACATTGGTAGCCATAGATCGACTTCTCCTCCACAAATCTATCCAAGCCCCTTTTAAAGCTATCCAGATTAGTGGCCATCACCACCTCCTGCGGCAGCACATTCCAAACACCAATCACACGTTGTGTGAAGAAGTGTTTCCTTTTATTAGTCCTAATTCTTCCCCCCCATTTTATGAATCCTTATGTTTGTTCCACAGCCAAAACACTATCTAAATACCAACAATTATTAATGAATTTAATAAAATGAAAATTAGGTGTTGTGTGTTTCCTGGGTTGTATGGCCATGTTCCAGTAGCATTTTCTCCTGACATTTTGCCTGCATCTGTGGCTGGCATCTTAGAAAACCCAAAACATCCTAATATTGTCGCTGTTTGTAACCATAAGGTAATAATCAAACCACTCTGCACCTGAAAGCTACAGGATAAAAACAACCTACAGGTTCCAAAAACAAATAAATAAATAAAGATGCCAGCCAGAGATGCAGGTGAAACATCAGGAGAAAATACTACTGGAACACAGCCATGCAACCCAGAAAACCCACAACATCCTAGTGATTCCAGCCATGAAAGCCTTCAACAATACATGAAATTAAATACCTAAACAGATACTTGGATACTGCTAAAATAATACTAAGGTATAAGTATAAATATAATACAATGTCTAAATTAGTAAATCAGAAAAATGTAGAACACTTAGAAAATAAAATAAACGGTGATGTAATCAGAACAGTCAGATTTGGGAATGTTGTCAACGACACCGGACCCTCTCAGCCATTGGTGCTCAGCCTGCTCTAGGCTTTCTTATCTGATCAGAATTTGAACAGATGCAGAAGTGTAGAATAATCACAGAAAGAACTTTTCAAAACTACAGCCACTGAGACCGGAAACTGGAACCTAGCAGTGGTGTAGGAGGTTAAAAGCTCGTGTATCTAATCTGGAGGAACCTGGTTTGATTCCCAGCTCTGCCGCCTGAGCTGTGGAGGCTTCTCTGGGGAATTCAGATTAGCCTGTGCACTCCCACACACGCCAGATGGGTGACCTTGGGCTAGTCACAGCTTCTCGGAGCTCTCTCAGCGCCACCTACCTCACAGGGTGTTTGTTGTGAGGGGGGAAGGGCAAGGAGATTGTCAGCCCCTTTGAGTCTCCTGCAGGAGAGAAAGGGGGGATATAAATCCAAACTCTTCTTCTTTTTCATATGTATTTTATCTTTCTGTTTCACTCAGCCATTATAGATGGGCACAGAGTGACTTTTTCCATATAAAATCAAGAATTTCAGGGAGTTAATACATTTGAAAAGGGTTTCTTTTTTGAAGAGATGGGGGAAGAACAGAAAGGTGTCAGTGGAAGCATTTGGAACGATGAGACACCAACCAGCCCAAAGCATCCCCCTCATTCAGTTGTAGATTGTCCGTGTTGTTCCATATTGATGCTGTTGCTGTTATTCCCCGCCCTTTTCCTCATGGGCTAATGATTCTCCAGGTTGGTGGAATCCTTATGTTTCAGATAAATTAGGGACTACCTTTATCAGTCTCGTCAGCATGGGCTAATTGGCCGCCGACAGGGGCTGATGTCTGTAGTTCCTGAACATCTGGAGAGCCGCAGGTTCCCTACCCCTGCTCCAGGCAAAAGCAGGCTTCATTTATCAAGTCCATCAGCACCACGGACAGCTCCACTCAGAGGCATCTTGGCATCTACTCTGGCCAAAGTCAAAATGTAGATTCAATACAGTAGACCACAGGTGTCAAACTCGCGGCCCTCCAGATGTTATGGACTACAGTTTCCATCATCCCCTGCCAACATCATGCTGGCAGGGGATGATGGGAACTGTAGTCCATAACATCTGGAGGGCCGCGAGTTTGACACCTGTGCAGTAGACGAAACACATCACGATTTTGAGGGATGTGAAAGATTACCATAAAATGGCTGTTTCTGAGAAGGTGGCATCTCCTTCAATTTGCCCCTACATTTTCACCTGATATCGTTCATCTTAAATTTGGAAGTCCTGGTCCAGAATCAGAACATAAGAACATAAGAACATAAGAACAAGCCAGCTGGATCAGACCAGAGTCCATCTAGTCCAGCTCTCTGCTACTCGCAGTGGCCCACCAGGTGCCTTTGGGAGCTCACCTGCAGGATGTGAAAGCAATGGCCTTCTGCGGCTGCTGCTCCCGAGCACCTGGACTGTTAAGGCATTTGCAATCTCAGATCAAAGAGGATCAAGATTGGTAGCCATAAATTGACTTCTCCTCCATAAATCTGTCCAAGCCCCACCACCACCACCCCACCACCACCCCTGGATTCTGTTTAAAAGAAAGTTAATGAAGTCAGTGAAAGTCATTGGGAAGATTATTGTATAGAAGAGGAGAAGAAGAGTTTGGATTTATACCCCACCTTTCTCTCCTGTGAGGAGACGCAAGGAGCTTACAAGCTCCTTTCTCTTCCTCTCTCCACAACAGACACCTTGCGAGGTAGATGGGGCTGGGAGAGTTCAGAGAGAACTGGGGCTGGCCCAAGGTCACCCAGCAGGAATGTAGGAGTGGGGGAACACATCTGGTTCACCAGATAAGCCTCTGCCACTCAGGTGGAGGAGTGAAGAATCAATACTGAAAGATATGAGGCCAGCCAAGCCTAAAAATCAAGGACTGTATATATAGGGATACAAGGCAATGAGGTATAAGCAGTTAGTTTGAGTGTAATTTCAACAGATACTTCATAAACCGTTCATAAAGATTGTTCATAAGGATATATTGTGGTTATTTAACTGGATAGAAAGGTAATAAACACATATATAATGAGAGCATGTCATAAACATTGTCCATGAGGCACGAAACCTGCAATAGTCATATTGCGTTCCAGTCAGTAGAAAGAGTCAGTATCTCCAAAAATTCAATGAATCAAAAAAGAGCTAAGATGAGTTGTGGTAGTTGACAAGCAACAGCTCCAGCAAGTGATGAAGAAACTACGGCAACAGCAGCCACATTCGCAGAACGCGTTGCGCACTAGTCCACGTTTTCAACAGAAATTTCTTCAGTGCGTTCAGGTAATTCTATTAGAAATAGAGATTGAATTCTCTTATTTGTGTGTTTAGCTAAGTAAAGCAGCATACAGCTTCTACATTCAGTGAATCATCTAGTTACAAAGTGAAGAATCAAACCAGGTTCTCCAGAGTAGAATCCACCTTCTGTTAACCACTACGCCATAAGAACATAAGAACTAGCCTGCTGGATCAGACCAGAGTCCATCTAGTCCAGCACTCTGCTACTGGCAGTGGCCCACCAGGTGCCTTTGGGAGCTCACGTGCAGGATGTGAAAGCAATGGCCTTCTGCGGCTGTTGCTCCCGAGCACCTGGTCTGCTAAGGCATTTGCAATCAGAGATCAAGCTGGTATAACACCATAAATATCCATAAAATTTCATCCCAAGTGAAGCCGGGGATAGACTTGGAAACTCCTGCAGTCTGGAGGATTTCTGAGTCCAATTGGAAGAATTCTGAGAGAATTTGAAAAAGAAATGTTCTGAAGACTTTGCACATCTTGCTTGACCCCGGTCCTGCTCCTCACACTCCATTCTCCAGGAAAAGGCTGTATTAAGAGACCTCTTCTAAGTGTCTATAAATGGCGAGCCCCAGGCGGTCTGCTTTTATTAGCCGTCTCTGCTCTCTAATTTTCTTTGCCCGCTCCACGCAATTGCATGTTTCTTTCTATGCGGCAATGCTAAAAACAGCCCTTTCTTCCCCCAGGAACTGAAGCCCAGATGGTGCGGCTCTTGTGAGTCCGGCCGCATTCAGCCTTGAGCGACTGCCACATTCTCGCAGTGCTTCTTATTACGCTCTCCTAGCATGATGCACAAAGAGCCTTTGGAAGAGGGTTGCTACTGGAAGTGAAGGAAGCCGGGGTGATTGCCAGCAGATTACAAAGAGCTACCAACTGGAAAAAATACCAACAAGAGGGCAAAGCGAATGCTTGCGGGAGTGGTGGGGGGGATAATGCTCCCTGAATTGCATCACTCCATGTATTCGGGCACTAAAGGATAGACAGGATCATAATATGAAGCTGTGTGCATTCTGCTTGACTACAAATCTGCCAGGGGGGATTGTAGCTAGTTGATTGAGATGCATTCCAGCTTCCATGTAATTGCTACAAGATAGATGTAACCAGCCTGCTATATGTTATCACTACCATTCTGGGACGTTCTTTCCTTGATCTTTGCTTTATGGCTTCACACGCCGAGTGGACAATTAGGCTTTCCCCTGACACTTTAGTCTCATGGGAAATGGGATTGTTTCCATTGTCCTGTGAAGGCAGGATGCCAGGTGGCTTTATCTCTATCTATCGCCGACCTTGAGGGTGCCTTAACTCTAAACTAACTCTTGGGAAAATGGGAGTGGGGATCAAAATCTAAATAAAACAGGTAGCAAACGCCAGGTTCCTAGAACTGGCTTTGTCCAGCTGGGTGCTTTAATTCCTATCAATAAACACTGCTGAACAATATAGAGTCCATTTATTGCTTCAAGGTTCAAGACCTACCTTTCCTTGCAAGTAGATGCCCTCACCTACACAAGAGTTACATTCATGGAAGCAAATGTTTAGAACCATCGTAAACAAGATGGCTTGGGCTACCCTGACCTCGTCAGCTCTCAGAATTGAAGCAGGTTTGACCTTGGTTGGAACTTGAATGGGAGACCGGCAAGAACGTCTAGAGCTACTACGTATAGGCAAGCAATGGTAAAGCACATCTAAATATGATTTGTTTTTGTTGTTTTGCTGTACACCGCCCTGAGCCCTTCGGGGGTAGGGCGGTTTATCAAATCGAATAGACGGACGGACGGACGGACGGACGGACGGACGGACGGACGGACGGACGGACGGACGGACAGATAGATAGAAATTGTCTTGCCTCAAAACCCCTATGACAGTGGTGGCGAACCTATGGCACTCCAGACATCCATGGACTACAATTCCCATCAGCCCCTGTCATCGTAAGGAAGTCATCGTAAGTCAGCTGCGATTTGATGGCACGTCTGACTACCTCTGTGTTTGCACTTGACAGCCAGAGTGGTGTAGTGGTTAGAGCTCTGGACTAGGACATGAGAGATCCGGGTTCAAATTCTGATTCTGCCATGGAAAAGGGCATGAAGAGGGGGAAACTGAAGAAAGTGGGCAGATAAAGGTAGGTTGGTGGGTGGGTGGGTGGGAAGGAGAAATGGAAGCAGAGAAAGGGGAGAGAGGATGGGGCTTTTGGGGAAAGGAAAGAGGAAATAGTGCGGAAGGAGGAAATGAGGTGCCTTCCCTGATGTTGCCTCCTGGCACTGGGATTCAGAAGAAAAAGAAGAGTTTGGATTTATATTCCACCTTTCTCTCCTGTAAGGAGACTCTAGGAGGCTTTCAAGCTCCTTTCCCTTCCTCTCCCCACAACAGACACCTGGTGAGGCAGGTGGGGCTGAGAGATCTTGGAGAGAACTGGGAATGTAAGGGTGCAGAAACACATCTGGTTCACCAGATAAGCCTCTGCTGTTCAGGTGGAGGAGTGGGGAATCAAACCTGGTTTTCCAGATTAGAATCCACCTGCTCTTAACCACTACACCACGCCGGCTCTTCAGAGGTTTCAGAATTCAGGAACATTCCTAAGTATCACCGAATCACGTTGCCCACCGTTACACTGATTAAATGCACCCACTCTGCTGGGAACCGGACTTTTTCCATAGCTATTTTTAATCCACACAAAAAGCATTGTTGTCGGGATGGCAGGTACATTTTCGTGAATTCTGAACAGCCATTCTTATATGAAAGAGGCAAACAAATCACTATGTGTGTTGTAGGTTGTTTTTATTGTTGCCATAGGAGATCGAGCTGGAAAACCTGGCATTTTCTAAAATCCATTTGGCCTTTTTAAGATTTGTAACAATAGAATATTACCTGAAATGCCTCTCTTCTCAGCTGGAGTTGTGTTTGCTGAATTTTTAATTTAACTGCAGAAGAGAACTAAGAAAGAAATTGTTCACCCATCTGTGGGCCTCTGCAGTTAAAGGAACACTATAACAGTATGCTTATGTATTTCATTATCCCTTATAAATCAGCGCTGAGCACAAAACATTATATCCTAAGATTCTCAGCTCATATGTTGTAGCAGATTTCGGCTCCTAAATTTTGCCAAGAACAGCTTTAATGTATGTAGACAAAGTCGGGTGAAAAATCTGGAACTTGCGTCATATGTGAACTGGAGAAGTCCAGACCTGCTAGTTCCACCTGTGTCCTACAGTCACAATCAGGAAGTTGATCGTTCACAGATTTGCTTGGATGAGTCCAAATGACTTCAGATGGGTCCACTTACCAGATACAGACTGCTTTCTTGCAGCTACTGATTCATTCACCACTACCACTGTTTCCGATAGTTAAGAATCACATCATTAAAAGAAAAAAATTAAAGATTTTTTTTTTAGTGGAGTCCTACTACTTAGATGTCTCCATGTGCCTTTGATATCTCCCCGGAGCTAAATTTATAAGTAGTTCTTGTGGATGCTTCTCCAAGAGGTGCTGCTTGTGTAGACACACGGAGAGGACGGACTGAGAATGATTCTGTGCTTATCAAGCCGCTTAGTTAAATGGCCTGAAAATTCTAAGAGATATATGCCTCTTTTTTTTCCTTTTTGGCAGTGGAAAAGAAACGGTTAATGGACTGCAGAAATGCAAACATGGCTGCAAGCTGCAATTCATTTGTTCCTTATAGCCAAGTCAGCAGCTGCTAGGCAGGTCCAAAGGTGCTTTGCACGGGGCTGAAAAGAAATTTCAACAGAAATTGTTAAAACCATCTGTAAAGACACCACTGTAAAGACTAGGGCGGACCTAGCAGGCACACACCTAAAGCTCTTCAGTGAGAGCAGCAGTGGCGTAGGAGGTTAAGAGCTCATGTATCTAATCTGGAGGAACCGGGTTTGATTCCCAGCTCTGCCGCCTGAGCTGTGGAGGCTTATCTGGGGAATTCAGATTGGCCTGTGCACTCCCACACATGCCAGCTGGGTGACCTTGGGCTAGTCACAGCTCTTTGGAGCTCTCTCAGCCCCACCCACCTCACAGGGTGTTTGTTGTGAGGGGGGAAGGGCAAGGAGATTGTCAGCCCCTTTGAGTCTCCTGCAGGAGAGAAAGGGGGGATATAAATCCAAAAAAAAAACTCTTTAGGAGATCCTGACAGGCTTTTCAAACTGCCACCACTTGGGTATATAGAGTGTGAGGTGATTTTACTTTTCCCTCCAAAACTGACTGGGCACTCCCAAATGGCTCCTTGAAGCTTATTAAAAAGTATCTCTGAAACTTAGGCCATTTCCGCACGGCCACGCTTGGGGGGTGCATCGGCCTATACGATGCCAACGCCCCCCCCCCGGGACCGTTCACACAAACGGTCCCGGTAGGGTGGGGAAGACAGTGTAGCGGTGCGCCATATTTTGAATGTTTAGCTTTTCTCCGACCAGGTACGTCTCCAGTCGTTGGTAGTCATGCCCCCCTGCCCTGTGCGACAGCACTGGAGTCACAGGGCAGGGGGGCGTGTCCCCAGGCCTGGACAACGCGCCGGAAGGTCGGAGGGAAGGTAAGGCGTTCGGGAAAGGGGGGATGGCGCCTTCCAGCTGCTGCCATTTACACGGCAGTGGTCGGAAGCCGCTGTTTCTGAAAAGCCTCGCCCAGGGAGCGAGGTTCGGAAACAGCGCCTTCGCGCTGCTTGGGGGTTGCAAGGCCACCGCCCCAGGGACGCTGTTTTTAGCGTCCCTGGGGCGCTGTATTCCGCCCGTGCGGAAACAGCCATATATTCTTGTCAATCTGTAAATAAGATGGTATAAAGCAGGATTAGGCTAGCTAAAAACCAGAGGGGGGTGACTGAGGAGCAGTGAAGATAGTCTTCTCTGAAGAGGCTGCTGGAAAGGAACGAACAGAAAGAACAAACTTGCCAGCTGGAAGAGTCGGACTATCTTTCTTGAAAACTGCAGTACCTAGAAAGAGCTGAGCAACCCTTCCTCGGAGCAGCAGTAACTGGGAAGAGCAAAGAGCAGCATTTGTCATAGCTGCCGTCTTGAACAACTGTGCGGAAGCACCCTAATATTGAGCAACCCGATTTTGTCTTGCCAGGAGAAAAGGGGACTGCTCCCTGGGCAATGACTCAGCTTGAAGACTCACCTACTGCCTTTCCGGGAAGAGTTCCTGCTGTGGCAAGAAGGATTTTTGGGGACTCAAGGGATTGCACCTGAGTTTTCCAATCCCACTTTAGCTACAATCCCAAACCTTTGTCAAGAGGGATCAGACAGCCTGCCTTTTATCAGACACTGGCAGACAATCGACGGGCAAAGTGTTTGACTGGGTCAGAACAAAGTGTTGGACAAGACAGACTCTTTCAGCTAAAAACACACAAATATCCATCAACACATAAACATAAGAGAGAAATTCTTCTCTCTTTCTCACAATACTAGAACCAGGGGGCATTCCTTGAAAATGCTGGGGGGGGGGGGAGAATTAGGACTAATAAAAGGAAACACTTCTTCACACAACGTGTGATTGGTGTTTGGAAGATGCTGCCACAGGAGGTGGTGATGGCCACTAACCTGGATAGCTTTAAAAGGGGCTTGGACAGATTGATGGAGGAGAAGTCGATCTCTGGCTCCCAATCTTGATCCTCTGTGATCTGAGATTGCAAATGCCTTAGCAGACCAGGTGATCGGGAGCAACAGCCGCAGAAGGCCATTGCTTTCACCTCCTGCACGTGAGCTCCCAAAGGCACCTGGTGGGCCACTGCGAGTAGCAGAGAGCTGGACTAGATGGACTCTGGTCTGATCCAGCTGGCTTGTTCTCATGTTCTTATGTTCTTATAAGGATGAGAACTTTTGTATCAGTTTTTGACCTTCGGGTTTTTTAAGTTCCTGGCAGGTTAACAACGCTCTGAAATTCTCTGGGTAATGCAACCGTTCAGGGTCAACTCCCAGACTGAGAATTCATCATTCCTTTATGCTTGGCTCCTTTTTCATACCCAGGAACAATCTTGATCGCTTGATCCATGAGCATGTTGCATCTGGGTAGCTCCGGATCCCTTTTACAGTGGGAACAACATGAATTGCTTTGCTGTCCTGTTCCTGGTGGCGGAAGGAGGGGGGAAACCCTGTGAACTCACGGTCGCGTTTGCTGCAGAGCAGCACAGGGATGGTTGAAATTCAGAGTACGTATCAGGTGGCTCCCAGTTATTCATCTTGGTTCAAGATTTGTCTCTGTGTTTTGGAATAGAGAACATCATGCACAATTAAGCCAATTGCACATAATAATATATGATGAGCAACAGTGATTCAGAGGTGCTCGACCAGAACAGCAGATCCATGTGTGGTGAAATTCACTGCTCAGGAGGAATCCCTGAATGCATTTTGCAAATTCAGTGAGTGCTGTTTCTGAGGAAGGGCCAAAGAACACAGCAAGATTTTCGGCGATGAGGAGGAGGAGGAGGAGGAGGAGGAGGAGGAGGAGGAGGAGGAGGAGGAGGAGAAGGAGAAGGAGAAGGAGAAGGAGAAGGAGAAGGAGAAGGAGAAGGAGAAGGAGAAGGAGAAGGAGAAGGAGAAGGAGAAGGAGAAGAAAAACAAGGAGGAGGAGGAGAAGGAGAAGGAGAAGGAGAAGAACAAGGAGGAGGAGGAGGAGGAGGAGAACAAGGAGGAGGAGGAGAACAAGAAGAACAAGAAGAACAAGAAGAACAAGAAGGAGGAGGAGGAGGAAGAGGAGGAGAAGGAGAAGGAGGAGGAGGAGGAGGAGGAGGAGAAGGAGAAGGAGAAGGAGAAGGAGAAGAAGAAGGAGAAGAAGAAGAAGAAGAAGAAGAAGAAGAAGAAGAAGAAGAAGAAGAAGAAGAAGAAGAAGAAGAAGAAGAAGAAGAAGAAGAAGAAGAAGAAGAAGAAGAAGAAGAATTTATATCCCACCTTTCTCTGCTGTAAGGAGACTCAAGGTGGCTTACACCAGGTGAGGTAGGTGGGGCTGAGAGAGTTCAGAGAGAACTGTGACTAGCCCAAGGTCACCCAGCAGGAGTGCAGGAGTATGGAAACACATCTGGTTCACCTGATAAGCCTCTGCCACTCAGGTGGAGGAGTGGGGAACCAAACCAGGTTCTCCAGATTAGAATCTACCTGCTCTTAACCACTGCACCAGACTGGCTCCAGCCAGCATGATGCAGTGGATAAGAGTGGTGGGATCTCATCCATAGAACCAGGTTTGATTCTCCACATCCCAAGATTCTATGAACTTAAAACTAAATATCGTACTCATTTTGCCTTTCTCCTCCAACCAGTTTGTGCTTGGGTTTGGGCCTCAGCCAAGAATAAATGCGATTATGCAAAGTGTGCCGTCAAGATGGAACACGGTTGTGCAGAACCACACACTTGGAAGCAGCTCTCCAGACAAAGAAAAGGTCCCGAGCATTTGTCATTGTGTTCTCATCAGCTTTTTTTGTGTGTGCAAAAGATCATAAAGGAACACATAAAGCCGGTTAAATCAACCTAATTTTAAAGCAGACCTTATTAATGAGGACATTAAAATGAATGGGTGATAACTCTTGTATATATATATATATGAAGCCCCGGAGAACTAATTTGCAAGCCTTCCCGATCTTGCCAGTTGTTGCAGGTGCCGTATTTTAACAACCCCAAGGGCCTACTCTGCACAGAAAATGGATAGTGGGTTGCAGCGGGATAAAGTTTCCTGTAGCAGCAGTGGTGTAGTGGTTAAGAGCAGGACCAGGTGCATTCTAATCTGGAGGAACCGGGTTTGATTCCCAGCTCTGCCGCCTGAGCTGTGGAGGCTTATCTGGGCAATTCAGATTAGCCTGTGCACTTCACACACATGCCTGGGGCTGGCGACTCATGCCTGGTCACAGCTTTCCGGAGCTCTCTCAGCCCCACCTACCTGACAGGGTGTTTGTTGTTGTTGGGATAAGTGCTCCTGATAGTTGGAGATTATCCCTATTCATAGTTAGCAGCCGCTACGGGTGGCTAGGAATACCGTTGGCAGCCCCTTACTCCTCGTGTGCGTAAGGCATGCAGTGATGTGGATCCCGGATAAAAGGCAAGCTTACACAAAAGAAAGTTCGAGTCAGCTTGTAGTTTTCAATCTAATAAAAAAGAGTATTTATTAGTGAACTGCATTCTGGATAGAAAGGTAGGTAGATAGAGTCACTATGCTATCCTAATCTAGCTGGATGGAGATGGATGCGCGGAGCATCCATCCTCTCTCTAGGCATGGTAGGAAAAAGAATGGAGAAGGGGTCGAGGAAGAAGCCGGAAGAAAGGAAGTCCCTGAGAGTATCAGTCTAACATCAAAGGGATAGAACCAGCATGATAGAGTAAAGGTGTCAAATCCCTAGGTCCCTATCTAGCCACTAGCTCTCTAGTAAAAAACCCCTCTGTAGGTTGAGGCAGGAAACAGCGTAACAGTGTGAAGTCCTTCACTTCCAACAGTTGTGAGGGGGGAAGGGCAAGGAGATTGTCAGCCCCTTTGAGTCTCCTACAGGAGAGAAAGAGGGAATATAAATCCAACTCTTCTTCTTCTTCTGTTTTCCTGTTTTCACATTCGCATGCATCTATGCAGGCAGCGATTGGAGCCCACAGAGACAACGTGGATTGCTGCCGTGCCTTCGCAGGGAGGCGCATCTATTTACCTCCCACTGATGCGTAGCTATGCAAGCATGCCCAAATGAACCCCCACAGCCATGCTGACATCTCTCACAATACCACGATACGACCATTTGCACCTGTGTGGTTATGCAGATGAAAGCAGTGAAATTTTTTTTTAAGGGAAGAGCAGCCAAATAAAGTGCCTCTGGCACGGCCGTTCAGCTACAATTCAGGATTTTTCAAAAGATTCGCAAATAGTGCAGTTCTAAAAAAACGGGATGGGGGAAATAACGCAGGCCAGACTCGCTTTAGGGGCAGGATCTGTGCGAAGTGCCCCCCCCCCCAAAAAAACCAGACTTCTTCCCGTTCTAATCCCATGTTTAATGACCCGTGCAGAATGGGCCCAAGGCACTGTTCTCAAATGGTCCCAAGGCACTATTCCAGGCACTGTTCTCAAAATCTCCCAGCATTGGCTGAGGTGCTTCCGGCAACAATACTGAGGCCTGGAGCCCTCAGGGGCCCACGTCACAGTCCCAAAGGTGACCCTTTGCACATCATGCAAGGGAGAGATCGAATCACAGTGTCGAGGTGATCCAGTGCAGGGTCTTGACTTGTACATAAACATGAAGCCAATGCAATTCTGGGCTGTATCAATAAAGGTATATGTTTAGCCTAGAGGGTCACTAGAGGCCAGCTCAGGACCAGCACTCCCCATCAGTTTTTTCTGTCAGCATACAATTGGCCATGCTGGTAGGGGCTGGGATGGGAATTGTAGTTCCTGAACATCTGAGAGAGCCGCGAGGTTCCCACCCCTGGCTCCAGATCAAGGATGTCACAGGCCCCTCTATTCTGCATTGGTCAGACCTCACTTGGAATATTTTGTACACTTCTGGGCACCACAATTCAAGGACGATATTGACAAGCTGGAACGGGTCCAGAGGAGGGTGACCAAAATGCTAAAAGGTCTGGAATCCATGCCTTACGAGGAGAGACTTAGGGAGCTGGGGATGTTTAGTCTGGAGAAGAGAAGGTGAAGAGGTGACACGATAGCCATGTTTGGATATCTGAAGGGATGTCATATTGGTGAGGGAGCAAGCTTGTTTTCTGCGGCTCCAGAGACCAGGACCAGGAGTAATGGGTTCAAGGTGCAGGAAAAGAGATTCCACCCAGAAGTGGGATCCAGCAGGTTCTCACAGGTTCCCCTCCTCTCAGCAGTAGCACGCAGAACTTGAAGCAGTCTAGCAGGAGGTGCACCGGCGCAAGTAGCAGCTCCGCGCTTCGCGGCATTCATTTCCTCAAGCACAAGCGACCACAGCGCAGTGAAGCTGCATCCTTGCCACAGCCCCCCGCCCAGCAACGCCTCTGCTCCCCGAATGTCCCGCCATGCCCTGCTCACAGGTCTCCGCCCCAGCCCCATTGGCCACGCCACAGTTTGAATCCCACCACCAGGGGAACCTGTTACTAACATTTTTGGATCCCACCACTGGATATCATCCAAACATCAGGACAAATTTCCTGACTGTCAGGGCTGTTTGATAGTGGAATGCACTGCCTCGGAGTGTGGTGGAGTCTCCTTCTTTGGAGGTTTTTAAAGAGAGGCTGGATGGCCACCTGTCAGGAGTGCTTTTGATTGTGTGTTCCTGCACATGGCAGGGCTGGACTCTTGGGGTCTCTCTCAGCCTGTGATTCTATGCTCTTGGCTCCATCAAATTCTGCATTGTTCACTTCTCAGACTGAAGCAGTCCCAGGCAGAGTAGCCTTTACACCAATCTTCTGCCCGCTCTTTTCTTCTCTAACTGGAGATGCTGGTGGCATTGAACCCGGGGCTTCTGTATACCAAGCAGATGCTCTAGCACAGAGCCATGTCCCCTGCCTTGTTGGTTGGGCATGTCACTTGCCTCCTGTCCCTGAGACAGTATGTATGCCACCTCTTCCTCCCCTCTGCAGCAAGGGCAAGGGAAGGGGAGCTGTCTAAAGCCTTTATCTTGTGAATGAATCATCATTACTAATGAGAACATAAAACCTGGGTGAATGGATAATGAATCACCGCTACTAAATGGAGGAACGAAAATCTAAGTCCACTCATAGCTGGGTTAGCAAAGGAACGCTGGGGTAGTAAGACAAGAATGACTATCAGTCTGCCTGCCTGCCTATCTGCTTATTTGCCTGCCTGCCTGATTACCTCCACCTAGCCTATGGCCTACTCTACCTACCTGCCTACCTGCTCAATACCTACCTGCCTATCTTATCTCTCTATCTATCTATCTATCAAATATATTATCTATCTCTCTATCTATCTATCTATCTATCTATCTATCTATCTATCTATCTATCTATCTATCTATCTATCTATCTATCTATCTATCTATCTATCTATCTATCTATCCATCTAGCCATCTATCATCTATCCATCTATCGATCCATCTATCCATCTATCCATCCATCTATCCATCCATCTATCCATCCATCCATCTATCCATCTATCCATCCCATCTATCCATCCATCTATCCATCCATCCATCTATCCATTCTATCCGCATCTATCCATCTATGTAGGCTTCGCACTCCACGCCGGGTCAGCTTGTAGAACGCAGACTGAGACGCCTGAGGTAACATCTGGGTGGAGATCGCCAGCAGCTGGAGACCGGAGGTCCGCGGTTCCCTAGCGAAGCCTCCTGCCTGGCCGGTTCCTGGCACCTTTATTGTTATCCTGGCCATTGGGGGCGGTGGGAGGGAGGACCAGGGGAGTTCCGGGGAGAGCGGGAGGTCGGAGATCATCAAGTGTGGATGCATGATCTCATCTGGCCACGCGGCGGAGAGGGAGCTGCAAGCTAAGCCTTGAGCTCTTAATCCTCACCTGGGGCAAGACCATTGTCCCTGGGCGCTCGTGATTGAGAGCCAGGCAGTTCATGACCCGCGGGACTCACATGGGGATGAGAAGTGGGGCGCGGTGCGACCTCAGCAAGGCCGGGTGAGGGTCCGCTTGGCATCCTTAACGTTTCTACTCACGGTGCTGCTGGGTCAGCAGTGCATTACTAACATCTCCTCCTCTTTTACATTTATAGAGAAAGGGCAAAATAAACGCTTAAGGGCTGCATTTAAAGCGGATCGCTATTGTCTCCTCACGCCTGGTCGAGCTGGACCAAGCTGCTTGTGTAACATTAGAACTTTAAGGCTGGCGGGTAAGGGAAATTTAGGGGCTTCTACACACGCTATACAGGCAAAATTAGGACACGCATTGAACGTAAAACAAAGATCCCGATAATGCAGGCATACAATTAAACCAATGCAGAGATTTCGGCCAATAGCACTCAACCATCCTCCCTGCAGCCAGCGCTCCAGAGGGCTGACCCTACCACTGGGGCAAACATCATCATACTTCAGATTAGATACAACTTCTTGCAGCTCACGCTTAACTTCTTCATGTGAATCAATCCGGGGAATTATCAGGAAAGATTAAAACAACACATATTGGTACATTCTCACAACCTTGGTGGTGTAACAACAACAAGGCAATCAATAATAGCTGCATCGACAGTTCAGGGTCGCTTTTGACGAAAGTTCCTGCTGCTGCCTCGGAGGCCAGGGCTGGCCCAGGAGCCGTGGAGGTGGAGTTGATGGATTCTTCGCAGCGGGCACAGGCCAGCCGCCAATAGCTCTTAGTATTGTAAGAAGCGAAGTCCGTGGACTCCCACTAGGAAGCTGTAAGGGAGACGAATCTCAAGCGGCTTCGAGAGGCTGCGACTCACGCCGCCCTGCCAGGAGCGGGTCAAAGGCAGATGAGCTGCAAGAGCCGGGCGGGCGGGCGCTCTGGGCCCCCCGGGTGGAGCCTGGGTAGGACGATGGTGAGGCTACATACGGAGGCAACAAAGAGTTCTGCAGAGAGAGTCGGCATGGAATATAATTAACGTTTTCTCCCCACAGGTCCAGAACCAGCTCCCTGGGGAGCAGGATGTTTCCTAACATGGGGAATGTCCTCCCGCGGTGTGTGCAGTTCCACTGGGCCGAAGCCGCATGAATGGGCCCGGTCGGTTCCTCCTCGCTTGGTCAAGGCTGCGATGTGATGCGGGCGAGGTGTTAGATTCGGGTGGTTGGGGCTTAATAGTCTTGGTGACAAGGAGAGAGCCAGCCGTCGGCCGAGGGTTTGGACGACAGGTCCCCAGTCGGGCGCCATAGGAGTACCTGATGGATGAGGGGCATTCATGAAGGGGCTTTAGCCCCAGCACCTAGGAAGTCTCCGACAGCTTTGGTGGTGACGGGAGCAGGCAGGAGCTTAGCAGGCTCCCCGACTCCTTGTGGGTACTGGCTCCCAGGCGCAGAAGGATGAGACGCTGGCAGCTGCAGCAAACTGCTCCCCAGATGTTGGTCTGGTGAAAGCTCACAGTCTGGGGTGGCCGTATCTGGCCATCGGCAGGAGGCAGTAGAGCAGGCAAAGGGATGGTGGTCGCTGAGCTGGCGTAACGATTGCAAGGAGAGCTGCACAGAGGTTCTCGGGTGTCTCTCGGGTGGTCTTGCCATGACAGCAGCTCTAGGCTTCTTGGTTGGTACAGGGTCGCCTTGGCTACGCCTCCCAGGTCATTCCCGGGTCTTTGGCTGGCGACGGGCTGCTCCTGTTGGAGATCGCTGGGCGGGATCCTTCTAGAGAGATGCGCTCCATCTCTGGGATGGGGTTGGTTTCTCCCTGGCCATTCCATGGGTTGGCCTGTCATGGTGGTGAATCGGAGTCCACAGGGACCTGTGGTGGAAGAGGGATCTGAAACACACCCCCTTCTTCCCAGGTTACGGCATGGGTCCCGCCCCAGGCTCAGTTTTAGAGCCGGGATGGCATGGAGATTGGGATCGTGAGTCTTAGCAGTGTTTAGAATTTAGGTATAAGAAGCTGAAGAAGGCTTGTTTTGGCAGCCTGTGAAGGTTGCTGCTTTAATGCATCCTCCTGGGGGCCTCCTACTCCTCTTTCTTTGAAGTTGTTTGACAGGGAGGGCAGGAGGTAGGCGCACTCCCAGGAATTGGCTTCAGAGCCACCATGTGGGTGCCAGCTACAAGCAGGGTCCCAGCCCTCGAGGGGAGGGAGCAGGCGGTCCTGGGGGGCCAGTGGTATGCATGCTTAATCAGCAACACAAAGGGGCTTTGAGGCGCCTTTGTGGATGGGCCATCCGGGAATTGAAGCAATCAGGCAATTAGAGGCAAAACCGCGACACACAAAGCGCTAGAAAAGGAGGGGGGTTTCTGTAAGCAAGTTTTGCACTTACCGCGGCCTTGGTGGCTAATAATGCAGGAAGCTGGATGGTGCTAAAACTTTTGGATCGAATTATCTTTGGGGAATTACCGCCCCGGCCGAGACCGGGCCTTCCCTATGCTGGCGGAAGCGTCGGTTTGCCTTGCACAGCCGCCATGCTGGCAACACTCACCCACCCAAAATCATGAGTGGACCTGTGTTTGCAGCAACCTCTTGTTGGGGCCTGGGTCCTGACAGTGCTGCGCGTATCGTAGGATCGGCCCAGATTTTAATCCAGGAGGGCCAGTCAGTTAATTGGCTCCCTCCCGCTTCTACTGGTTGAAAACAGAAAGAGGAAAGGAGGGAGAGGGAAACAGTTTCCCACGGAGAGGAGAGGGATAACCCCTGAGGTCACAGTTGGGATCAGTGATCCGCGATGCCCTTACCCATCCCAGACCAAAGTCGCTTTTGACCTGACTCCGCGAGGTGTCCCTTCCCCAGAGATTGACGCGGGATGTTCCAAGACGATAAGGACTGTGAGCTGCCGCCGATCTCTGGGCTATTGGACCGTGAGCTGGCGTACGGATGTCTGCCTCAGCGTGCTTGTTCCCCCCCACCCCCCAGATGTGCGGCAGCGCCTCGGCCTGCCACCGGTCGGGCCACTCAGCTGCTCTGATGATTCGTAATATCAGCCGTGTCCACCAGGCTCCTTGAATCCTACATCCTTCTATGGCGGAAGCTCCAGGCGTATGGGCGGAGCTCCTCTGAGTAGGCTGCCTCCACCGCTACGGTTGTGAGAAGCTGGCGCCATGCTGGCTGCTGGGGCTCAGAGCCTTATTGGGCTCGGCAGCGGCAGCGCAGATGGGGTGAGAATCAGCTTGATTTAGGCCGGCTCCCGCAGGCAACTCCTGTGGGATGTTTGTCCAGACCTGAGATGGATGTGGGTCCTTGGTGCGTGGAGTCGATCACTCCGGGACGGCGAATAGTCCCTCGTCAGCGGCAGCCCTTTTGGCAGCACTAGCCCAATTGTCCCGCGTAGGGATGGGCTCTGCCATACCGGGCTGGGGCTGCGACAAGAACCCTCGCGGGGAACTTTAAAAGGAGATGGGCTGGGTGCATGCGAGCCAGATGCCACTTAGAAGGGGGTGAGTTTGGCAGGGCCTTGGGCGCTTGGGTCTGCTCCCCTAGTACTCTCCTCCTTGGTCCTGGGTTGGGAGACGCCTCGGCGGGAGCTTCTCTCTCGACGGGCAGTCGCTTTCTCCAGTGGAAGCCTTCTGGCAACGCGGCACCGGTCCCAGGGGTGGCCTTCTCCCTTCCTGGGGAGGACCTCCTCCATCGGGTTGTAGGCCTCCCCCCCCACCTGGCTGCTCTACACTCCCTTTCCGGAAGTGTCCGGGTCTGCCGCGAAAGTTAAAGCAGTTATCCTGAGGCTGCCTTCCGCCGGTGGAGAGCAAAGGCGCGCAGGGAGGCTAGGGCCTTTGGTGGGCTGGAGGACCCGGATGTCCCGGCAAGCCTTAAGCATGTCGGCCAGTTCAGGATTTTGCCCAGGCCTCGCGGATCGGCCCCGCGTGCAACTGCGCGAAGCGCCTCTTTGGCGAAGGCGCATGAGGAGCTTCGTTTTGGGCCTCCTCGGCCATCTACCTTGCCTCTTGAGCTTCCTGGAGCCTGTTCACGCAAACTCGCATAGGGTTTCCTGGGGTTTTTGCCGGATGGAGGAGAAACTCTGGGTTGGCTGGCCGGGCGCTAGACCTTTAACAAATGCCTTATAGGCGCATTCAGAGGGCGGTAACCGTATGGGTGGCCTTCAGGCAGGACAATCCCGATCGCTGGGGTTGGGCAAAGCATCGGCCGCAAAAAACCGCGCTGGGCGGTGTAGGTCGCTGAGGTGGTTGGCCGCCTTGTTGAAGCACTGCTGGCGGAACCTTCACTTCTTCCCAGACCACAAATTGTGCAGGGCTCCAGGAGCATACGAAAGGTGGTCTTCCAGTCGCCTGGAACCATTAGGTGGTTCCTTCGCAATGTAGCTCCTCCAGCATGCCCTCTCAATGCACGGGGCTAGGTATCCTACGCCCCGGCATGCTTTGGCGTGATTCTCAGTGAGGATGTTATGGCTTTAAAGCGCGGTACCGCATAACCCGAATGACTTTACCTTCCCCTTGCCAGTATCTGTGAAGCGGACGTTACCAATGCAAAGTGATTCAGACATCGCTCTTCCGCCAGGGTTTTTTCTTCTTCCTGCAGATCGTGGCTACCACGCTCTTGGCGAGAAAGTTTAGAAACCCGCTACCATTACGCATGCTGACGGGAGGTGCAGTGGCTTCGAAAATGAAGGCGGAGTGGGGGAGGGGGCTGAGCCAAGGAGAGCTCTTGCATCTGGGCAGGGTGACAAGGGCATGAAGGAGGACAGCGCCCAATTCTAGTGGATAGAGAAAATTCGGGTTGGTAAAATTGAAGGTGAAAGTGACTGAAGGAGGGCGGCCTACGGCGAAGTGCGGTTTCTATAGGTCAGCAGGCACGATACGTTTACAAAACATTGTTCCACAAAGTGCTTCAGGCATCTACTGTGCATTTCCAGGCTCTGCGCTAAGAGTGCTCGGATGTTTTCCCAGTCCTTAAGATCTCACCGCGTCCCCCCCCCTCTGGGTACCATGGACACTCGGAGAGCTTCAATCTCTCGCCAACCAATTTTGGCGCAGCTCCCCCCTTCTTCTTTACGGGACCCTGCCGCATTTCGGGTTAACGCCAGTTCATCAACGGCTGTCGCTAAGCCTGCTTTTGCAAGCTCCCCATACTCACCGGTGTTCCGGCTACTGGACGAGAGAGTGTCCTAGACGCTGTGGTCTTTCTGGATGCTTCGGATCCAGGAGGATGACAGGCGAGCAATGGGAACGGTGTCCCCCCGGATGAGCACGCATCCAGCGGACTTCGTATCGCCAGCCCTTCCCCAGGCGACGGTGAGCAGGGTGGAGGCTCTGAGGATTCCTCGGGCTTCGGGCACTTCAGCTTGTAGTCGCACTCCACAAGTCAGCGTAAGAACGACAGACGCCGAGTGTAACATCTGGTGGAGATCGCCAGCAGCGGAGACCGGAGGTCCGTTCCTAGCTTAGCCTCCGCCTGCCGGGTTCCTGGCACCTTTTATTGTTATCCTATTGGGGCGCGCAGGGAGGGATAGGGACCTGGGGAGTTCCGAGAGCTGGAGGTCGGAGATCACTATGTGATGCATGATCTCATCTGGCTACGTAAGGAGGAGCTGTAGCTGCCTGAGCTTCAATTCCTCACCTCAGTAAGACTATTGTCCCTGGCGCCAGACGAGAGCCAGGCAGTTCATGACCCTCAGACTCATGGTGGGGGGATGAGGAGTGGGGGGTGCGGTGGCGACCAGCAAGGCATGCAGGGTCCGCTAAGGCATGCCCAACGCTCTAGTACCACGGTGCTGCTGGGTCAGCAGTGCATTACTACACATCTATCCATCCATCCATCCATCTATCCATCTATCCATCTATCATCTATCCATCCATCTATCCATCTATCCATCCATCTATCCATCTATCCATCTATCCATCTATACATCCATCTATCCATCTATCCACCTATCCACCTATCCATCTATCCATCCATCCATCCATCCATCCATCCATCCATCCATCCATCCATCTATCCATCCATCCATCTATCTATCTATCTATCTATCTATCTATCTATCTATCTATCTATCTATCTATCTATCTATCTATCTATCTATCTATCTATCTATCTAAAACACAGTTATTAGGTAACTCTTACTGTGGGAATTAACTTGATGAGGAAGCTGGGATTATTGTTCAGGCAGTGGAGAGAGCATCGACGCATTGTTTGTTTCATGGCCTAATCTCATTATTTTCCCATCATCCATTTAATACTCAGCTGGGGATTGCATTTTCTTAAGACCTCGGCAGCATTTCGAAATGGTTTGCGGAGATGAAGGATGATAATAATTCCTTTTTTGAGAAGGAAACAAATACTGCCGAGAGCCAGAAACGGGTCTCCTTAAGCTGTACTAAGGAGGACGAGTTGACCAGTGGAACAAGGCAGTGGTGGGATCCAGAAATTTTAGTAACAGGTTCCCAATGGGGCTGGGCAGGGGACGACAGGGGCGTGGCCGGGTATTACCGGGTGGGGCATTCCTGGCAGACTGTGGCAAGGCAAGATGCAGCCGCTGCTCCAGTCCTTGGGAGGGAACGAATGCACGAAGGCGCAGGCTGCCATGCACTCGCGTGAACCTCCTGCTAGGACAATAAGCCCAAGTTCTGCCGCTACATTGCTGAGAGGAGGGGCATGAATCTCAAGGCAAAAATCCCGCAAGCAAAATCATCACCACTAGTAACCCCTCTCGCACACACACAAATAAATAGTAACCTACTCGGAACTTGTGGAGAGAACTTGCTTGATTCCACCCGTGGTAGCAGTTATTGGCGAAGTGCTACTGGCAACAAACTTTCAACCCCTGAAACTTTTACCTAGGGAGGTGAGTTGTGAAGAGTGGGAATATCATGATCTCCCAAAGTGTGTCACTACATTTTAGGAATTTCCCCCAAGTCTCTGTGATGAAGACCATAGAGACTGGAAGATATCCCTAGACTGTCTTCATCATAGAGAGCTGGGAAATCCATACAGCATCATGGCCCCAGTGACAAGAATCATCATTTTTTTTACTTCTTTCAGAAAGAGCAAATGACAGACAGTAGAGGCAAGAAAGTCCTCTCTGTGACAGTCAACCCGGTAAGCCTGGTTGCTAGTCATTCACAACACGGCATGATGATTACTACCCTGTTTCCCCGAATATAAGACAGTGTCTTATATTAATTTTTGCTCACAAAGATGCGCTATGTCTTATTTTCAGGGGATGTCTTATTTTTCCATGAAGAAGAATTCACATTTAGCTGAAGCTGAACAAAAAAAAAGTGGTCTTGTCCCCGTCTGAGATGCCGGTTTTAGGGGGTCTGTCATTCAATAAGGCTGTTAGCCACAGGGCGATTGCTGTCCCAACTTGCCGTCTTCCAGACTGCAGGATGTCCTGAGTTGCTGAAGAGGCACCACCCAGGGTTTTGCCTCTTCCCTAGATATCCTCCCTCTTTTCCCCTCCTCTTCTTGACTCTCTCAGGGCTTCCAATTCCCCTTCCCCTTCCTGGTAGCCTCCTTGCAGTTTCTCTCTGTTCTCTCCCCTGTCTTGCTTCGTCTTCTCTCTCTCCCCCTTGTTCTCTCTCTCTTCTGTTTCAGCCCCTCTCTGCTCCGTTCTCTTTCTCTTTTCTCCCTTCTTCTGACTTTCTCCCCTTCGCTCCAGCCTGCCTCGCTCCTCCTTCCTCCACCCCAGCACCTCCCAAGCTTGCCTGCTCAAGCTGTCCTCTCTCCGGCCGGACTCTGGCTGCACGCCGCCAGCCTCCCTCGTCTCCATCCTGCCCGCTTTCTTGACAGCCCAGTGACCCCTTCCTCCCCCCCTCTTGGAAGACTCAATGGGCTTGGGCTGAGCCATGTTGCTGGGCTCTTGGAGGTGAGCTAAGGTCAGGGCTTCGCTAAGTCCTGGGAGAGGGGAATCCCTTGCCCCCCCCCCCCCCCAAACTTCTGGTGAACTGATCCAGCTTCTTTCCATCTCCCTGCATGAACAAGCACACCCCTAAACTCCTCAAAAGTCACTGTTTGCTTCTTCCAACAGGGGCCTAAAAGTACGCTAATTCTTCCTGCTGGCCTAAGCAGCGTGCAAAGATGCTGCAGAAGAGATCCAGCACTGCTAGGGGGAAAGCTGCTTGGTCCCTCTTCCCCACTTCTCAGCTGTGCATGCAGAAACTGACCCAGTGCGCCCTTGCAAGCCGCGCGCTGTGGACCGAGTGGGTGAGGGGACCCATTGGCCAAAACAAACCCACCGCCTGGAGCCAGCCTTTCCAACCAACCCAAATGTGCCCCAGGCCCAGGGGTTAAAAGTTTGCTGTGTTTTGCATCTCCGGGCATCCTCTTTGCAAAGAAATGGGAGGGAGCACACCCACGATCCTCTCCAGCGCTGCTTTGCAAACCTCAGCAAAGCGATAAGCTTGCAAGTTGCAACCCCCCTGGGTTGGTGTTGTGGTGGGTTGCAGGGGAAAGGGCATGCTGTAACTTTGGGGTCTTTTTTTGCAGAGCTGGAAGCTTGCAAACTTGCAGGGTGCGGGGAAGGAGGAGAGGAAGGTGGGAGGAGGAAGCGGGCTGTAGTAAACAAGAGGAGGGAAGAAGGAGCCAGCTCGTATCTCCTGGGTGTGTGCTTGGTGAGAGCTCCCTGACCACTGCCTCCACGTGACGTCCCCTGGCACAACAGGCGGCCCTGCCATCATCCCTCCTGCAGGAGAGGGGGCAAGAAGCAGCAGCGAGGAGAGGCAGCAAGGGTGGCGGAGGGGCAGCTGCCGAGGCCCCAAGGTGAGCCCTGAGCCTTGCAGGCGCGTGTGGGGCAGAGGAAGGCAGCAGCAGCCCTGCAGCCCACTTTGTTTCCTGTGCCTGGCAGTTGCCATCGCTGCCGCTTGGCAAGCCCTTTTTTTTCACTCAGCCAGAAACACAGGCCGGACTGGCCCTCGGGCTTTCAGGTTCAAATGCCTGCTTGCCACTTGCTGCTTAGCCAGCTAGCTCTGGGGGCTGGCAGCAACGTCTCAAAATATTAGGAAGGGTTTTTTAACTTTACTAGGAAGAAGAGGGAGGAGTTTGGATTAATACACCACCTTCTCTTCCCCTGTAAGTGAGACTCCAAGGTGGCTTTCAAGTAGAAGGGCAAGAGGGAGAAAAGAGGCACGACGACCTTTCCCAACGTGCATGAAAAGCAGCTGCTTCTTTCCTCCTAAGTAGCCCTGAGGTTTGCCAACACGGCTCTCTATGGGAAAGAAAGGCGGGGGTGAAAAAACTTCCTTCAGGGGTCAGCTTCCCACAGCTTCCTGCTCTGGTGTTCTGTTCCGTGGCGGGCAAACAAAAACTTTGCTACGCCTTATTTTCGGGGGGTGCTTTATATTGATCACTTCAGCAAAACCTCTACTATGTCTTATTTCATGGGTATGTCTTATATTCGGGGAAACACGGTAACACCTTCAGAAATTTAAATTGTAATCCCCCATAAAATCAGAAATATTCATATTATAGACTGGGAAGGGAAAGGGAGTGGGAAAATAAAAGGGGAAAAGGGAAAAGGAAGACCCACTAGTTAAACACTGTTGCTCTCCTCAACCGTAGGTTTGGCAGAAAAGCTCCATCTTACAGGCCCTGCGAAACTGTATGCCAGTATGGTGTAGTGGTTAAGAGCCATGGACAATAATCTAGAGAACCAGGTTTGATTCCCCGCTCCTCTACATCAGCAGCAGATTCCTATCTAGTGGCCTGGGTTTGTTCTCCCCAGTCCTACATTCCTGTTGGGTGACCTTGGGCCAATCATAGTTCTTTCCGAACTCTCTCAACCCCAACTGCCTCACAGGGTGTCTGTTGGGGGGAGAGGAAGGGAAGGAGTTTGTAAGTTGCCTCAAGACTTCATACTGCAGAGAAAGATAGGGTATAAATCCCAATTCTTCTCCTTCTCCTTCTCCTTCTCCTTCTCCTCCTCCTCCTCCTCCTTCTTCTTCTCCTTCTCTTTCTTCTCTTCTTCTTCTTCTTCTTCTTCTTCTTCTTCTTCGAAGATAGTGGTAGACAAGGAAGAAGTTCTGGCAGCCATTGATAAACTAAATGCTACCAAATCCCCTGGCCCAAATTGCATTCACCCAAGAGTTCTTAAAGAGCTCAAGCATGAAATTGCTGATCTTCTCACTTTAATATGCAACTTATCCCTGAAATCAGGCTCCATCCCTGAAGACTGGAAGATGGCAAATGTCACACCAATCATTAAGAAAGGATCTAGGGGGGACCCGGGAAATTACAGGCCAGTCAGTTTGACATCTGTTCCTGGTAAATTAGTAGAATCTATCATTAAAGATAAAATTATAAAACATGTAGAAAAGTAAGACCTGCACTGAGAAAGAGTCAGCATGGCTTTTTTGCAGAAGGCAGCAATCCCTGTCTCTTTACAAACTTAGGAGTTCTTTTTGAGGGGTGTAAACAGGCATGTGGGACAAGGGTGAACCGGGTGGACATTGTCTACTTGGATTTCCAAAAGGCTTTTGACAAAGTTCCTCACCAGAGACTGTTGAGAAAACTCAGCAATGAAGGAATAAGAGGGGAAGTCCTCCTATGGATTAAAAACTGGTTGAGAAACAGGAAACAAAAAGTGGGTGTAAATGGGAAGTTCCTTGGCACAAATGGAGAGATGTCCGGGAGTGGTGTCCCCTGCTGATCCGCTTTGGGACCAGTGCTCTTTTTTTTTAACCCTATTCATAAATGACCTGGAAGGTAGGTGGCAGTAGCCGTGATGGGCTGTTTGCAGATGATGTCAAATTATGTAGGGTGGTGAGAACCACAAAGGATTATGAAAGGAGTCCAAATGCTGACCTTGATAAATTAAGGTGAGTGGGGCTGTCCCAGAAATGGCAATGCAGTTCAATGTAGCAAAATGTAAAGTGATGCACACTTAGGGCAAAAAAAATCCAAACTTCGCCACATACACGCTAAGCAGGGGTCAGTGCTATCAGTCACAGACCAGGAAAGGGATTTAGGCTGCCTTTTAGCGCTGATAGTTCCATGGGAATGTTAACTCAATGCATGGCAGCTGTGAAAAAGGCAAACTCTATGCTGGGGAATCATTAGGAAGAGGAATTGATAATAAAACTGCAAAGGGATTGTCATGCCCTTATATAAAGCAGTGGATGCGAATTGCACTTTGGGAGTCCACTGTGTCTCAGTTCTAGCTGCCACATCTCAAAAAGGATATTGAGAGGAGATAGGAAAAAGAGGGTGCAGAGAAAGGCACAACGAGGATGATTGAGGGACCGGGTTACCCTTCCCTATGAGTGAGAGGCTGGCAGCCAGCTTGGGACTCCTTTAGTTTGGGCAGGAGGACGGCTGCTGAGGGGATACAGGATTGAAAGCCCATGTACCAAATTATGCATGGGGTAGAAAATGTTGACAGAGGCAGCCCTTTTCTCTCTTTCACAATATCCAGGAACCAGGGGGCATCCATTGAAAAATGCTAAAGGAACATTAGGTTTCAATAAAAAGGAAACACTTCTTCACGCAACGCGGTGATTGGTGTTTGGAATATGCTGCTGCCACAGGAGGTGGTGATGGCCCACTAACCTGGATAGCTTTAAAAGGGGCTTGGACAGATTTATGGAGGAGAAGTCGCATTTTATGGCTACCAATCTTGGATCCTCTTTGATCTGAGATTGCAAAGTGCCTTAGGCAGACCAGGTGATCCGGGAGCAACAAGCCGCAGAGAGGCCATTGGCCATACCACATCCCACATGTGAGTCTCCGAGGAGGCACCTGGTGGGCCATCAAGGGGTAGCAGTAAGGAGAGCTTGACTAGATGGGACTTTGGGTTCCAGTCCAGCTGGCTTGTTCTTATGTTCTTATGTTCTCCTCCTCCTTCTTCTTCTTCTCCTCCTTCTTCTCCTCCTTCTCCTTCTTCTTCTTCTTCTCCTTCTCCTTCTTCTTCTCCTTCTTCTCCTTCTTCTCCTCCTCCTTCTCCTCCTCCTTCTCCTTCTCCTTCTCCTTCTTCTTCTTCTTCTTCTTCTTCTTCTTCTTCTTCTTCTTCTTCTCCTTCTCCTTCTCCTTCTCCTTCTTCTTCTTCTTCTTCTTCTTCTTCTTCTTCTCCTTCTTCTCCTTCTTCGTCTTCTTCTTCTTCTGGTCTCCCAAGTCCCAGATCTTGACAGAGTGTTCCCCCTGGCCGCAGCCAGATCCAAAAAAGCTCTACTCCTTGTTGAGAACAGCTTGACAGGTCAAGCGATGTCGCAGTTAGAAGACCCTCTCTGGTTTTTCTACCCTATTTTTACCAGCTCAGGGTAGCTCAGATGCCAAAGCGCCCTCCAATTACCCGCCAGCCGAAGCCGCAAAGAAATAGCTGCCTTCGGTCTCTTGTCTCAGCGGCCACCATCACTGGATATAATTCCAGCTTCCCCTTCAACATCTATTCAAGCTTTAAAAGAAAAATAGAAAGCTGGTGGAAGGTTACCACCACAACACGGACAATGGGAGGCCTGGATCTCAGTGCCCTACAGAACAAAAGGACTAAGTGGCCCAAATTATACCAAATTGTATTTGATTTTCCGTCGGAGACATATTCCGCAAGTGTCCCCATTTTCTTTTATATCCGTCGCATTGATTACTATAGTAACGCCATCCGACTCTCTAATTTGGTTGATTCTTGAATGGCTGAGTCAGTCGGGGAACAACAGATCAGTAAACACTTTTCAGCAAAAATATGGATACTTCTTTTGATTTAAAAATATGTCCACAAGGAACAGCAAGACTGGCTAGAATCTCAACAGGAAGGTAAAGAGGTTTATTTTTCCCCCACTACGGGGAGGGGGTTCTGTTTCCTTCTGCCGGCTCTTATCTTTTTTTTTCATTTTTTCTCTGAGTGCTCATCTCTAAAAATAGCCGCTTCACCCACATCAGCTAGCAATTCCCAGCTCACATCTTTTCTAGAAACCAATCCACCATGAGCCCGGGGGGGGGGAGGTCATGAATTGCAGAGCCCTGTGGGGCCTCAGCAAACAGTCAAGGGGGGCTTCTAGGCTGGGAAATTGACTCTCTCCTGGAGGAAAACCTAGGCTGAAACTTCTTGCTGGTTGGATTCTGTTTGGTGCACAAATGATGCTGAGAAATACCTTTCATTTCCGAATGGCTCTTCAATGCTGCAGGCAAGAGGCGGCAATTCTGTAAAAACCGAATCACTAAGAAAACCTGACAAGGCCACATCGGCTTGCATACATTTTTGGGTGTATGAAACCAACCTCCTCCTCCGCCTCCTCCTCCCCCCCTCCTCCTCCTCCTCCTCCTCCTCCTCCTCCTGTTCTTCTTCTTCTTCTTCTTCTTCTTCTTCTTCTTCTTCTTCTTCTTCTTCTTCTTCTTCTTCTTCTTCTTCTTCTTCTTCTTCTTCTTCTTCTTCTTCTTTTGGTTATTCAGACAGCAGTGGTAGGAGGGTTAAGCTAGATGTGTATCTAAATCTGGAGGAACTGGGTTTGATTCCCTCAACTTCTGTCGCTTCTGAGCTGTGGAGGCTTCTCTGGGGAATTCAGATTAGCCTGTGCACTCCCACACACGCCAGCAGGGTGACCTTGGGCTAGTCACAGCTTCCATCGAGGGCTCCTCTCAAAAGCCCCCACCCACTGCCACAGGGTGTTTACAGTTGTGGGAAGGCATGGGGAGATTGTAGCTCCCTTTGGTCTCCCAGGAGAGAGTGTATGAGAACCAAACTCCCTCCTCTCCTCCTCCTCCTCCTCCTCCTCCTCCTCCTCCTCTTCTTCTTCTTCTTCTTCTTCTTCTTCTTCTTCTTCTTCTTCTTCTTCTTCTTCTTCTTCTTCTTCTTCTTCTTCTTCTTCTTCTTCTGTGAAGAAATGCTTACAACTTCTACCATGGAGTTTTTGCCCCAAAACCAGAGCATTCCAATGCCACCAGTGATTTGATGATGCCACTTCTGGTACACACTGGAAGTGATATCAACATGTTGTTGCCAACAGCGGCCTAGGCCTCAGTTTGCTGCTGGTAAGTCCTGTCCTTCCCCCACATGCTCTGCCCTCCCCCCAGTTGTCAGAAAATCCCTGGCAACCCAAGCTGAGATTCCAAGCATGCTAAAAATCCCCAGAGTCCTATACTGAAATATCACTTGCTTTGTGGTTAATCCAGCCTTGTTTGTTAGTGCCTTCAAAATACACAGAGTTACTCTCCCATGTAATTATGTCTGGAGGGAGCGAGCATTTCTCAGAGAATCTAAATGCATATATTTGGCCTTTGGTTAGGAACAGTGGAAACCAAAGAGCAAGATATTGCAATTTTAGGAAGGGAACCAAATGGCTTCACTTCTGATCTGCTGTCTTGTAAATGAGCCTCCTGTTTAGAAACCTTGCAGGACGCCCGCCATTCAGAAAGCTGTTATTAATATGATTTTATGCTTGAATGTAACATGAGACCTGCCATTAAGATCTAAGGCAGGAATACCCCCCCAAAGGCACTTTGTAAATGTAGACGCATTGTTTAGGGGCGGGGCAGTGGGGAGAGAAAAACCAATTAGATTTCCTACAAGCATGATTGTGTCTTCTAAGAGCATAAGTGGTATTCTGATACCCATAAAGTACTATAGTGTGGGGAAATAGTGTTAGAAAGAAAGAGCTAGTCTGTGGGGGAGCTTCTCCGGCTTAATGCAATCACAGCATAGAGTTTCCATGCATACTTATTAGAAGTTGATAATAGAATTCCCCAGGCTAAGAACAAGGCAACAAGTTGTTGAGAGGGAAATGAAGTTGCTCCCCTCAAGATTATAGAAATGGTCCTCTGGGAATATTGAAGAGGAATGTTCCCCTGGGAACGTTGAGGACATTTGTTCATTCATTCAAATTCTGTACTGCTCTTCATCCAGGAACTGGAAGGTAGCATACAAAATTATAGAAATAATCCCCTGGGAATGTTGAGGAGGAATGGTCCCCTGGGAACGTTGAGGACATTTGTTCATTCATTCAAATTCTGTACTGCTCTTCATCCAGGAACTGGAAGGTAGCATACAAAATTATAGAAATAATCCCCTGGGAATGTTGAGGAGGAATGGTCCCCTGGGAATGTTGAGGACATTTATTCATTCACTCAGATTCTGTACTGCTCTTCATCCAGGAACTGGAAGGTAGCATACAAAATTATAGAAATAATCCCCTGGGAATGTTGAGGAGGAATGGTCCCCTGGGAATGTTGAGGACATTTATTCATTCACTCAGATTCTGTACTGTTCTTCATCCAGGAACTGGAAGGTAACATACAAAATTATAGAAATAATCCCCTGGGAATGTTGAGGAGGAATGGTCCCCTGGGAATGTTGAGGACATTTATTCATTCACTCAGATTCTGTACTGCTCTTCATCCAGGACCTGGAAGGTCGCATACAAAATTATAGAAGTAATCCTCTGGGAATGTTGAGGAGGAATGAACCTCTGGGAATGTTGAGGACATTTATTCATTCACTCAGATTCTGAACTGCTCTTCATCCAGGACCTGGAAGGTCGCATACAAAATTATAGAAGTAATCCTCTGGGAATGTTGAGGAGGAATGAACCTCTGGGAATGTTGAGGACATTTATTCATTCACTCAGATTCTGTACTGCTCTTCATCCAGGAACTGGAAGGCAGCACACAAAATTATAGGAATAATCCCCTGGGAATGTTGAGGAGGAATGGTCCCCTGGGAATGTTGAGAGGGAATGAACCCCTGGGAATGTTGAGAACATTTATTCATTCACTCAGATTCTGTACTGCTCCTCATCCAGGAACTGGAAGGTCGCATACATCATTCATTAGGACGTCGATAACACAACATGTGAAGTTAAAAACACGGATTGCCATGTGAAGCTGCTTCGATCTAAATCAGACCATAGGTCCAATGCTGGATATTATTTATCTATCTCTTGTGATGGAGGCGATCTCATTTAGGAAGACATTAAATGGTGGGGTGAAGTATTTTTGCAAGCATGCCTGTTCTTTGGGAGGGGCCATGGCTCAGCGGTAGAGCATCTGCTTGGCTCACAGGAGGTCCCAGGTTCTATCCCCAGCATCTCCAGTTAAGGGCAAGATCATGGATGATGTGAAAGGCTTCTGTCTGAGACTCTGGGGAGCTGCTTCCTGTCTGAGTAGACAATGCTGAATTTGATGGGCCAAGGGTCTGACTCAGTGGCCCCTGTTGCACAGCACAGGCAGAGCAGGCTGCAGTCAGGATAAAGCAACCTGCTTTCCTGTTTTTCCTGTTCTCGTGCCTCCATGAAGGCAGCGAACGGAGCCCGCGGAACCAATGCAGGTTGCCGTCAAGCCTTCGCACAGAGGTGCATTTTTGTTACTTCCCTCCAGAGGTGGGATCCAGCAGGTTCTCACCAGTTCCCTAGAGTGGGTTACTAATTATTTGTGTGTGCCGAGAGGGGGTTACTAATTGGGTCCGCTTTTCCGTTAGAAATTCCATTAGGTCCAAAAATCATCAAGTCCTGTTGTTTCCTATGTGGCTGGTTAGCAAAGGTAGAAAACGGGATAATTCTCCCTGTCGGGCTGTTTTAAAAATATGTTTTAGAAATATGGTAAAGTTCCTTGTTTAAGGAAAGTCTCCTTCTTTTGATTTCTAGAAACAAAATTAAGTATTTGAAAGTATTAAGTATTTGACAGGCAGTTGATTCAAGGAGAAGTAGTTGTTTCTGTTGGCAGTAGACGATAGGACTTGCTATAACGAGTTTAAATTATGGACAGAAAGATACCAGCTGGAAATCAGGAACTTTTTTTTACAGTAAGAGTTTTTTTACAGTAACAGAGAAATTATTAATGCCCCGCCCCCAGAATGCCCGGCCACACCCCCGTCGTGCCCAGCCCAGCCCCATTGGCGCTACACCACTGTTTGAATCCCACCACCATGGGAACCTGTTACTAAAATTTTTGGATCCCACCACTGCTTCCCTCCCTCCTCTGCATAGCTATGTGGGCTGTGAGGCATGGGCCCGCACAGCCATGCTGCTGTCCCTGGGACCCTGCATGGCTACTCAGTGGAGAGGCAGGACCTCTACAAACACAGGGAAGCACGGCTGATTAAAGTGCTTCCCTGCCAGACATTCACTCGCAAGCAGCTGTAATGCAAGGTCAAACAAAAGAATTGTGGATAGTGCGATTCTTGAAAACCCCAGGGGGGGGACACAGGGCGGACTTGCATTGGGGGGGTCCATGTGAAGTACCCCCAAAAAATGTTTTTCCCCATCCCCAGCACACATTTATTGGCCCGTGCGAAGGGGCCAGTATGAGGCAGCTTCATATGTTCACTGTAAGGTTGTAGTTCGACCTTGGAGAGGTTCTCGCTGGAGGTTTTGGCTCAACGCCCGGGAAGGGGAATTTTACTGTTTTGGCTATCTTTCACTCGCTTGCTTGCCTGTGTGAAACTCTGTGTGAAAATCTGCCTTGTTTATATTTTATTGGCGGGAACCTGTCTGATGCCCTGTATAAGCGGTTGCTTGAGATCTGGGTGTCAGTTCTCGCATTGCCTGCGCCTGACTAAGAATGCCAGCTCAATAAAGAACTTAACACGGTTGCTTTTGACTGGACTTTACTGGTTCGTTACATTCACGTGTGCAACATTTGGTCCAGTGCTCTGTGATGTGAGGGCAACATTTTTGCAATGAAAAATCGAGAAGGCTCCCATGCCCCCAGACGCTGGAAAGCATTTGCTGCCTAGAAGTAGATTCTCCCAACAGGAATAACTCCTTGATAGACTGGGATAATTACTTTCATGACAACAATTCTCAGCCTGTCAGACTCATTTGCCAAATTGACAAGAGGGGGTGGAAAGATGAAGCCTCTGTGATCCAAAACATTTTTTCCAAGATCTGCTCCCCTGACAGTTCTTATGGAGACAAAAGGACAATTGTTCTATTTGTGCATGATGGGAGCAAATGGAATGAAGATTTCATGTATGTATTTGATATACCCAGGGGAGATTTGCGAATGTGGGTTGTTGTTTTTTAAAAAACGTAAGTAATAAGGAAGCTAATTTGACTACGTGCGCACGTTGTTGAATGGCATCCTTGAAAATATTCATTTTCAACCCGAGCGCTGATTGCTGATGAATAACAGCATTATGGAATGGCGTTGAATTGCTGTGGGATTGTTCAGGGCCTGCAGATCTACCTCAGCAACAGTTTTCTCAACTATGTCAATCTGACCCTGGGGGGTTGAAACTGTTGCAGAATAGCCCAGCTGACATACAAGCTCCGTTCTCCTTTGGGGCCTCTGAGTGACCTTCTGTGGCTGTCCAGAACCTCCACCCAGTGGCTCATGGCTTTCCTGGGCTCATTTATTTTATTTTATTTATTTATTTATTTATTTATATTATTTAAATTTATAGATCGCCCCCTCCCCGAAGGGCTCTGGGCGGTGCACAACACTATCTGTATGCAATGTGTAACAAGGGTCATAATAGTGACCATATTTACTAAAATCCCTTAAAAACCATTAAAAACCATTTGAACAGTGGTCAAACAATAATACGGCGCCCCGTAACCCAATTCATTAAGACCTCCCCAGAAGGAGGGAGCAGCTGGACTCCTCCCTAAAAAGATAACAAACATATACACAAGAATGGAATCATTAAAAAATAGAGAGCAAAGGAGCAAAACAGAGGAAGGGGGCGCACCTCAGCGACTGGGCACTCCAAAGGCCCGGCGGAACAACTCAGTCTTACAGGCCCTGCGGAATTCACCAAGGTCCCGCAGGGCCCAGACAACTGAAGGAAGAGTGTTCCGCCAGGGCCAGGGCCGTAAAGGTCCTGGCCTGTGTGGAGGCCAGCCGCATCATTGAGGGGCCAGGAACCACCAGCAAATTGGCCTCTGCCGAGCACAGAGGCCGAGTAGGGACATATGGGGTAATGCGGTCTCTAAGGTACGAGGGTCCCAGGCTGCGTAAGGCCTTAAAGGTCAAAACCCACACCTTGAAGATGATTCAGAATTCCACTGGGAGCCAATGCAGCTGACACAACACAGGTTGGATATTGTCATGAAAGGCGCCCCCTGTGAGCAAGCGTGCTGCCACATGCTGGACCAGTTTCAGTTTCTGAATCAAATGCAAGGGAAGGCCCGCGTAGAGCGAGTTACAATAGTCTAGCCTGGAGGTGATCGTTGCATGCATCACCGTGGCTGGAGAATCCCACCCTGAAGAGGAAGGAAAGGGCCATGCCGCCGGGCCCTGGGCGAAGATGGAAAAAAGCGCAGTCCGAGTTACAAGGTTCTGAGCCACCCTGGGATTCTCGCATTGAAAGTAGCCGAATCCAGGTGGACCCCCAGACTCCCTGAGGACGGAGGAGACCCGGTGCCAAAAATGGCCCCCTCCCCACTCCGTGGCTGGAAATCCCCCACCCCTCCCAGCCAAGCCAAAGGATCCTCCGTTTTCAGATGGATTCAGTTTCAAGCCTGCTCTGCCGCATACCAACCAGCGACCCGCCTCCAAACAATGCTGTAGAGCTACCCAGGGGCCACTGACCCGCTCCCCCCTCCATCAACAGAGATGAGGCTGGGGTGTCATGTCAGCATTCCCTAGGTGACAAGATCCAAGCCCAAAAGCTCCGTACCCCAAAGCTGAGAGCAAGAGTGGGTCACATATTAGATGTTAAAGAATAGCAGGGATAATAGCGCCCCCTGGGGTACACCACAATAAAGTGGGCACTTCCGGGAGGCTTGATCCCCACACCACACACTAGCTGGCAATGGGTCCCAGGAGGAAACAAGACCAAATCTCATTTAGAAGGACAGGTGCACCCATGTAGTCCCAAGAAGCGGCCAGGCGGTGGCCCAAGAGGTCACTGATTGAGCCACATCAAACACTTCGCGGTAAGGTCTAGCAAAACCAGCAGCCCGATCCATCTAAGCTTGCATCACGGTCCAAGGCGTGCATACGAGACTTAGGTCCAAGCTACTGCCTACAGGCTATTATCTGTGACAGCGAGAAAAGAGCCATCCTCTGTCCCATGCCCAGCACGGAAGGCAGGACTGGAAGGGGTTAAAAGCCGATGTGTCATCCAGGAAACCCTGTAGCTGCTCCAACACCACTCTCTCAATTACCTTCCCCAGAAATGAAAGATTCAAGATGGGGCGGTAATTGGCCAGATCCCCCGGATCTAATGATGGTCTTTTCAAGAGTGGGGCAGACCACTGCCTCCCTTCAACCCATCAGGAAAAATCCTCCTTGCTCAAAGGAGCTATTAGATGATATTCAACCCAGATGGGGTGCGTAGCTCCTTAGCAGGTTTTGATAAGCCAGGAGGGGCCGCACGGATCCAGAGGACAAATAGTAGGTCTAACAAGCAGCCAAGGGCCCTCATCAACTGCAGCAGGAGAGCAGGGAGAACACAAATGGGCCAAACAAGGGGAACTAGGAAGATGGCAAGAGAGCCTCAGTTCACTCAATTGTAGTCCAATATAGGGAGGAAGGTCCTGGCAGAAGCTGACAGTATTGATTTTTTATCTGCAAAGAAGCTCATGAATGCCTCGCAGCTGATAGCCAATTGATGATTTGTAGAACCTTCCAATAAGGAGGTTAAAGACCGAATTATACGAAACAATTGTGCTGGGCGTGAGCTAGCAGATGCGAGAGAGGAGGAGGAGGAGAAGGCTCTCTTCGCCTCCTTCGTCACCATCTCATAGGCTTTCATAAACGTCCTATAAGATGCTCACGCAGCTCCGTCACGAGATTTCCTCCATACTCTCTCTAGTCGTCTAAGCGCCCGCTTCATATGGCATAGCTCCTCCATATCCCACGGAGCCCGCCGGGAACGGGGGCATAGAGGATGCCAGGGGGCAACAACTTCAATGGCATTGGAGAGCCTGGAATTCCAGTCCTTCACCTGCTCATCGAGTGTGCCGGCAGGGTCAGGATCCTGCAGAGCATTCAGGAAACCAAGTGGATCCATAAGTCTCCGCAGGCGGGCATAAATTTAACTCCTAGAGCAGGAGTCTGCAACCTGAGGCTCCCCAGATGTTCATGGACTACAATTCCCATCAGCCCTTGCCACTGAACCGGATTTGATTCCCTGCTCTGCCACTTGAGATGTGGAAGCTTATCTGGTCAGAGGCGTACAGTGTCTAAACCTCACCCAGAGACAAAACCTCCTCCAGGCGCCCCCCCTCCTCTCCCACGAGAGCAGAATGTCCTAGTCCCAATGTACAGTTGAGCCTCCCTCAGTACCACCCCCTGGCCAGCCTGGAGATCCAGGACACAGCCTTATCTCATTATTTTTAGCAGGCCTAGTCCTGCTTGAACTATCGTTTCAAGCTATGGTGAGCATTTCAACAATAACTTGAAAAGACAGTCCAAGGCAGAACTGGGTCTGCTAAAAGTAGGGAGATGAAGCCAGGTTCCTGATCTCCAAGGTCAGTGCCTTGGACTATGTTTTCAAGACATTTAAGAACATAGAACATAAGAACAAGCCAGCTGGATCAGACCAGAGTCCATCTAGTCCAGCTCTCTGCTCCTCGCTGTGGCCCACCAGGTGCCTTTGGGAGCTCACAGGCAGGAGGTGAAAGCAATGGCCTGCTGCTGCTGCTGCTGCTCCTGAGCACCTGGTCTGCTAAGGCATTTGCAATCTGAGATCAAGGAGGATCAAGATTGGGAGCCATAGATCGACTTCTCCTCCATAAATCTGTCCAAGCCCCTTTTAAAGCTATCCAGGTTAGTGGCCATCACCACCTCCTGTGGCAGCATATTCCAAACACCCATCACACGTTGCGTGAAGAAATGTTTCCTTTTATTAGTCCTAATTCTTCCCCCCAGCATTTTCAATGGATGCCCCCTGGTTCTAGTATTGTGAGAAAGAGAGAGAAATTTCTCTCTGTCCACATTTTCTACCCCATGCATAATTTTATAGACTTCAATCCTATCCCCCCTCAGATGCCTCCTCTCCAAACTAAGGTGCTCCTTATTTCAACAACACATCCATGAGCCTTTGCTAAATATGCAAATTAATTAAAACTAACCCTAACCCTCCGCCTTAAGATCCAACCAAAACACAAATAGTAAAATGGCATGAGTTATACACGCATACCCAGGGCCAGAGTGAGGGAAAACTACGCCCGGGGCACATGTGCGCCCTGCACCCCTGCCACATCCCTCCCTACCTCGCCACGGAATGCCCCACACTGGTGCATGCCCAGTGCATCATGCCCCCCCCCGCTCCTTTGGCACTACACCACTGTGCATACCTCTACGTGTTGTACCGTGTGTATAGAGTTGCAGACATCTCTCTCCATCCAGCTCCTTAGATTAGAATAGAGAACCCTTTCCCCACTTACCCTTGTTGGAGGGTTGCTGTGCGCAATTCCCAGTCTTGCTTGGCGCTTAATTCCTGGCAGCAGCGCCCGGCCCTTGCCACGACCCCAGCGCTCTCGCAGTGAGAGTCCCATCAAAGCGCCATTTGAAAGAGGCATGCCAGGAGTTCTAGCGCTGAGAGGCGCGAGAGAGGCAGCATCGGGGCGGCTGCGTTCACACCACCCCTGAAGTGGGGAGTGCAGCTGGACCCCACGCTACTTTAGGAGAGTAGCGTGGGGCTTAAGGTAAGTGGGGAAAGGGCCAGCGACTCCTTATATTAGTTTGACACTATGAACTGGCTCCAGGATTCCTTTATTCTGAGCACATATGCATGTGTGGGTAAGCTCCGCTGTGTCTTGCCACTGAGCACTCTGCTGTAATGAAAAGGTATCTCTTACCAGAGGAAATACCAACACCTGGATGATGAGATCAGGTAATTAGAGGACATCAAGAGCAGGGATTATGACCCCCCTATGACTCTGTGGAAACACACCTGTGCCAAATAAACACAATGCTAAAGTAGACTGCAATGAGCACTAGAGGGTAAGTCTTTTTCAAAAACATGGAGTTTGTTTATCAACACTGGTTAACTGATTGGTTTGTTTACTATTATTCATGCAATCAGCTGTCAAGCCTAGAGGAGCAAGGGGTGTGTGGGGAAACGAGAACTTGTATGGACTTGGTTAGGGGGTGGAGGTGGGGAGGTTATATTGCCACGTTTTACAGTTTTATAGTTAAAGTTTCGTTAAAATTTATTACTGGTGTTTTACATGGTTTTATATTGAAATAATTTTAACGTCTTAAAGTGTTATGTTGTACACTGCCCTGAGCCCTTTGGGGGAGGGCGGGTTATAAATTGAATATAATTAATTAATTAATTAATTAATTAAAGTGAGGCTGTGTGACAGTGGGCATGTGTGAAACACTGCGCATCGCACTGGAGCGTATTGATTTTCACGTGTGAAAAAGTGACCTGATGCCCAGGGCCGAGCTGCTCGCAGACAGGGGAACCGCTCAGTGAACTATCAGCTCTCTGCTTGTGATCAGCCAGTGTTCAAGCATCCCTACACCTAAGTAGTAAGTCTCAACTCAAAAATCTTATCCCCCCTTTTTTTAAAGCTGCGAACCACTGAAGGGGGAAGTCCAGCAGCTCCAAGAAAGCTATCTAATCTTGCAAGAAAGCTAATTTTGCAAGCTGGACACATCTGGATTGACCTAGTGACTGGTGAGCAAAATGTAAGCCAAACACATGAGCATAACTAGTTGAAGTTTTCTTTTGCCATGAATATCCAGCATTTTCTTAAGCTTCTGCTGCTTAGCAATAAGCGTAAAGAAAAGCTATGCTGCTTTTTGCTGTTCTCTCTTAACTCCTTAAAACTGAGGGGAGGGGATGGCCCTTTCCACACAAACCTTTTAAACATTTTGAAGCAGAAGATAAAACACCTCCATGGAATGTCACATTGTTTTTTTTTTCTCCCTTACATCCCGAAAATGTTTTATTTCCAGCCTCAAAATGTTTAAAATGAATCCTCTTTTAAAACAATTCTTTGGTTGGAAATGTTTTCAAAATGACTTCGCTTTCTCCATGATCCTCTGTGCTGTTCCCCAAGTTCTTCCTCAGTGCCATGTTAGCATGTTGCTGAGCTCACTTAGTTCCCCTTTACCTGTTAATTTCTGCTGGTTGTTTTATTGGGGGGGGGGGAAATCTTCAAAGTATTGATTATATGAGGTATAGAGAATCACAGCAAGAAGCTGGGAAGCGTTGCAGCATCAATCATGATAAGGCTTATCAAGAGGGAGTTACCTAAATTCACCCAGTGATTAAGGGAGAGTCAAAGCTGGATCTCCCTTAAAACTTACTGGGTGAATTTAGGTAACTCCCTCTTGATTAACCTTATCATGATTGTTGTGAGAATAAAATAGAGAAGCTGATGACCATGCATAGAGTCCTTGGAGAAAAGGCCAAATAAAAGTATTTTGATAGATCCTTCAGTAGTATATTGAATATCCTTCAATAGTATATTGTATACCAAAGGTATACTGAAAAATCCTAAGGAAGAGCCAGGATTTGAACCTGGATCTTCCGAGTCACCGCAATCTACCATGAGTCAACTTGAGCTCTTTCCAGTTCTTCCAAGCTCTTAAAAATTAACAACCTCTTCTACTCCCATCACATTCTGGTTTTTAATAAAATAGCTTGATGCCTAAGCAAGTCAGATTCTAATCAGAAAGCCAATTAGATTTCCCTGGCTGATTTCCCTATTTATTTATTTTTCTTGATGCTGTTTTGAGGTTACTGGTGCTTTTTAAAAAAAAAACATTCCAAGGATATCACATTGCCAGTAACTGTGTTTAGCAAAGCCTTTGACGCGAACATTATACCCGATGTTGTTGTACCTGTAACCCAACAGCTTTTTTTAACTTTCTTGTGCAATGACCCACGCTAGCAGCTCGAAATTGCCGAAAATTCAGATGCCCGTGATATTTTTACTGTTTACGCGGAGATGGCGGGTTGGGCCCTCCCTTTGTTTTGATCAGGCGGAGGGATGCCAGCTCGGGCACAGATGATGGATTGCAAAAAAAGACACAGCGTTGTCGGTGTCGAGTGTTTCTTAGCTTTTAATTGAGCACTTTCGCTTTTTCTGAAAAATAGCAATGAACGCTGCGGTTTGTTGGCAGCCGCGGAAAGACGGGTTGTCAGTTTCCCGCAGGCGGGCAGATAGAGCCAGCTGCATCGGAAAATGGGCTTTTAGGCAGGTCCCGGCTAATCACAGGGCTGCTGTCCAAATAACATTTATGCCACAATAAAGCGGGAAAAGAGGTATTGTGGAAGGCTTTTGAGGTCGAAATCAGCCGGCTGTTGTGGGTTTTCCGGGCTGTGTGGCTGTGACCTGGTAGTTTTTCCTCCCTCTACATCAGGGGTCCCCAAACTATGGCCCGGGGGCCAAATGTGGCCCCCTGAAGGCATTTATCCGGCCCGCCAGGCATGGCGGTGATGGCTCCATTCATGTGCAGTGGGGGCTCGAGGGAGAGGAGGAACCGGCCCCAACGGCTGTTTGATTTCTACGGATTACATGATGGCACCCCCAAATCTCCATGAATTTTCTGACCCAGAGTTGGAAACCTTGCATGTGGCAACACCTGCTCCTCCCTTCCCTCTCAGCTACTCCATGTGTTGCTCTCAGGCTTTCTGTTCCACCTCACTCCCATTGGCATCAGCCAGGCTGGCAAATCGCTCGCTGGCTGCTAGGGAGGAAAGAACCCAGGAAGATACCTGATCCTGGGTTAGGTGGAATGTTTCATTGGGAAAGTTCTGCTTTTTTTTTTTACAGGGGAAGGTATTCCACAGCCTCCTCAACAATATTTGGAGCCCACCCTGTACTTGACATACTTCGGTTACTGTTCTAAAAATAGACCATGACAGAAAGGCTGAAAGGTGAAATCAAACATTTTACAATCATTTGTGCATAGGAATCTGTTCATAGTTTTTTTTAGTCCGGCCCTCCAACAGTCTGAGGGACAGTGAACTGGCCCCCTGTTTAAAAAGTTTGGGGACCCCTGATCTACATCATGGCTGGTATCTTCAGAGGCATGTCACGGTAAGATGTGTTTCTGTGCAACATAGAGAAATGCGTCCTTCTGCGACATGCCTCTGAAGAAGAAGAGGAAGAGAAGAAGAAGAAGAAGAAGAAGAGTTTGGATTGATATCCCCCCTTTCTCTCCTGCAGGAGACTCAAAGGGGCTGACAATCTCCTTGCCCTTCCCCCCTCACAACAAACACCCTGTGAGGTGGGCGGGGCTGAGAGAGCTCTGAGAAGCTGTGACTAGCCCAAGGTCACCCAGCTGGCGTGTGTGGGAGTGCGCAGGCTAATCTGAATTCCCCAGATAAGCCTCCACAGCTCAGGCGGCAGAGCTGGGAATCAAACCCGGTTCGTCCAGATTAGATACACGAGCTCTTAACCTCCTACGCCACTGCGTGGAAGAGTTCGGATTTATACCCCACCTTTCTCCCTTGTAAGGAGACTCAAGGTGGCTTACAAACTCCTTCCCTTTCCCTCTCACAACAGACACCTTGTGAGGCAGGTGGGGCTGAGAGAGTCCTGTGATAACTGTGATTGCTCCAGGGTCACCCAGCAGGCTTTGTGTGTAGGAGCAGGGAACCAAATCCAGTTCTCCAGATAAGAGTCTGCCGCTCATGTAGAAAAGTAGGAAATCAAACCCAGTTCCCCAGATAAAGAGTCTATGGCTCATATGGGAAGTGGGGAATCAAAGTTCTCCAGATTAAAGTCCACTGTCATGCTGGCTCTCTGAGCGTGCCAGCCATAAATGTGGGTGAAACGTTAAGAGCAAAAACTACCAGAATATGGTCACATAGGCCAGAATCCCCACAACAGGACCGGTTCTTAATCAAGTTTTATAAGTTTCTTCACTTGCTTAGATGTTTTGAGAGGTTCATAAGAACATAAGAACATAAGAACTAGCCAGCTGGATCAGACCAGAGTCCATCTAGTCCAGCTCTCTGCTACTCGCAGTGGCCCACCAGGTGCCTTTGGGAGCTCACATGCAGGAGGTGAAAGCAAGGGCCTTCTGCTGCTCCTGCTGCTCCTGAGCACCTGGTCTGCTAAGGCATTTGCAATCTCAGATCAAAGAGGATCAAGATTGGTAGCCATAGATCGACTTCTCCTCCATAAATCTGTCCAAGCCCTTTTTAAAGCTATCCAGGTTAGTGGCCATCCACCACCTCCTGTGGCAGCATATTCCAAACACCAATCACACGTTGCGTGAAGAAGTGTTTCCTTTTATTAGTCCTAATTCTTCCCCCCAGCATTTTCAATGGATTTTGCCACCGGTTCTAGTATTGTGAGAAAGAGAGAAAAATTTCTCTCTGTCCACATTTTCTACCCCATGCATCATTTTATAGACTTCAATCATATCCCCCCTCAGACGTCTCCTCTCCAAACGTCTCCTCTCCAAACTAAAGAGTTCCAAACGCTGCAGCCTCTCCTCATAAGGAAGGCGCTCTAGTCCCTCAATCATCCTCGTTGCCCTTCTCTGCACTTTTTCTATCTCTTTGATATCCTTTTTGAGATGTGGCGACCAGAACTGAACACACAGTACTCCAAGTGCGGTTGCACCACGGCTTTAAGATGGTTCAGTTAGATGTTACTGGCTAACGGATTCACACTGCCTGAGGTAAGTTTAGCAGGACACTTATATATCAGACTGGGAGTCCACTGGAGTGTATAATTCCTGTTCTAACTGGATTAGGAATTCTTCTATACTCAGAAGATGTATTCCCTCCCATTTTATTTGTGGTCACCTGTGGAAAGTCTCACTACTATTCCACTTTCAGCTTCGACCACTAAATAAAACTCCCAGTTTTCTCCTGTCTGTGTACCTTCTGCTTTCAGCACACACTGAACTCAGTATATTTAAAGTCAAATCGACTCCCTGTCTGAAATTCCCTCAGCATAGATCAGTGATGGCGAACCTATGGCATGGGTGCCAGAGGAGGCACTCAGAGCCCTCTCTGTGGGCAGGCACAAACAGAGTGCCCCCTCCACACATCTAGGCTGGCCGGGGCCACTGGGCTCGATTATTAGCATTAAACCTAAGACCTAGTTTTGAGGAAGTAGTGAAGGTAACCCTGTTAAGCGCTGTTAAACTAAAGCGCAGTCCTTTACTTGGGAGTAAGCTCGGTTGTGGCAATGGGGCTTGCTTCTGAGTAAACCCTCCTAGGGTCATGATCCACCCGTTGAAAGAGTTGCATGGTTGCTTCAAAGCAAAGCCATCGACTACCACCAAGCTTACTCCTGAGTAACACACGCCTCGGAGCCAACCATTTTTTCTAAACAAAAACCTCAATATTCAGGTTAAATTGCCATGTTGGCACTTTGCGATAAATAAGTGGGTTTTGGGTCGCAATTTGGGCACTCGGTCTCGAAAAGGTTTACCATCACTGGCATAGATATTTAACACATGCAGTTCAGGGACTCGATGTGAACTCCTAGGACTCTAAATCCCAAAGCTCCCAAAACCTTCCTTCTTAGAGAGATACGTCAGCTGGTTGTTCCACCAATCAGAGCCCAGGTCAGCTTAGCCAATCAGGGCACTCTCCCATTTTCCTAGAATCTTTTCCCCAGTTCTAATTTGACAGAACTTTGTTGCACTGACCGGCTTGCACTTTTAAGCCTCTATTTTCAGTGCAGTCCATCTCAGCAACTTTCAGATAAGGTTCCCAGCTCCAAGTGGGGGAATTCCTGGAGATTTGGGGACAGAATGTGGAGAGATTGAAGTCTGGGGAAGGCGCTCAGCAGTGACATCATGTCATCAATTTGGTTTTAATGTTTATAATATCTATTGTACATTATTTATTCTATCGTATTTTAATATTACTTATTCTATTACTATCATTACTATTACAAGTATTATTACTATTACAATATTACTATTGTATTGGATTTTTTGTATGCTTTATTTGTAGGCCTTCCTGAGTCCTTCGGGAGATTGGTGGGGTAAAAATGCAATCAATCAATCAATCAATCAATCAATATTCTATTTATTTTACAAAATGTATACCCCCACCTTCCCGCCCTCACGAGGCTGGCCAAGGTGGCTAACAAATCGAAAACAAGGCACAAAAATCGCATCTTTTAAAACATTACAACCAACACAGGCACTATTAAAATTGAAAATTTTCATTGAGGCTGCCTGTTTCCATCTTTTATTACGGTTGTGCCTGATTTATGGATTCCATCACAGGCCCTGCCTGCTTCCTCCCTTTCTTTTGGCCTTAGATCGGGCGCCTGTTTTTGACCAACTTCTGTTTTATGAAAACGTTGGTTGTTTTAATTTATAGTTCCTTGTTGTTGTAATTGCTGCATAAGTTTTAACGGGTTTAGTGTTTTTATGCTGTTGATTTGCTGTTCGGTAGAACAGCCGTATTGTGAGCCGCCTCGAGCCCTTCGGGGATGAGGCGGCCTATAAGTTCAATCAATCGATCGATAGCATCAGCCTTCGCAATCAACATTACCCCCGTTTTGGCCAAGATTCAGTGTCAGATTATTTGCCCTCAGCAATGGCAAACCAGCTCTCTTGGCCTCTGGCCTTGACAACCCTACAGGGTTCCATTAGTTGGCTAAGACTTGATGGCACTTTACATACATACATACATACATACATACATACATACATACATACATACATACATACATACATACATACATTACGTGTTTAATCTGATCTCAACAAATCTTTGAAGCTAAGCAAGCTGACCCTGCTTAGCACTAAGATGGGAGACCACCAAGCAAGTCTGGGGTTACTACATAAAAGCAGGCAATTCTAATTGAGAGCCCTTCAGGGATTGGGTGGGATATAGACAGACAGACAGACAGACAGACAGACAGACAGACAGACAGACAGACACACACACACACAGAGAGAGAGAGAGAGAGAGAGAGAGAGAGAGAGATAGATAGATAGATAGATAGATAGATAGATAGATAGATAGATAGATAGATAGATAGATAGATAGATAGATAGATAGATAGATAGATAGATAGATAGATAGATAGATAGATAGATAGGTGAAAACTGGAGCTAAAATATATGCAAATGCATTAAAAACTACTGATGAGAGTTCACAATTAAAAATTGCTGCTTTCTTCAGGGCAAACTGATTCCAGGTAGGAGCAGGCCACGTTTTCCATTAGAACAAACAACTGCTTGCGTTTTGCTGCTTTTTTGGCTTCAGGGACAATCTTTCAAAACTCGGTGGGGGGTTTATACATGTTTACCCATGCAGCATTTCTTCTGCAAAAAGATGAGACACCAAAGGAATTGGGGGGAAAGCCCCCCCCCAATTCATCCCTCCACCAACTTATAGAAAAGCACCAAAGCATCTGCAAAGTTTACTACATGGCCTACTCTGGGAGTTAATGAGGTTGGGAGGAAAAGGGTGTAAATGATGCACATTTGTCTGTCACCTGGGTAGGTTGACTAAGCCCCCACACACACATCCAACCATCAACCCATTCACTCTCTCTCTCTCTCTCTCTCTCTCACACACACACACACACACACACACACACACACACAGTACAACAGCATGCACACATAAGAGTACAGACGGAATCCCTGCGGGATTGTGGAAGCAGTCGGTGTTAGCCGTAGAGATCTCATTAAGACAAGTGTATTCCTTTTTCCTGCCCTACATATGGTTCCCTTCACAGACAGGTTGCTGAATATTCAGGTCATTGGCTGATGGGTCGATGTGGGGGAAGCAGGAGTTGAATATGGATGGAAAACAATATGTTACAGTTCAGAATTCTTGGTTTCCCCAGGGTGGAGCAAAAGGGTTGTGTGAGTTGCGGGGCTACTGAAGAAAACAGCCGGCCTTCAACATGTTCTTCCCTCCTCTGGGGTTAATTTGCCAGTTTCCCAGTTAGGGTGAGGAATTCTCCACGCTTAGATTCTGTTACTGACTGCTGCTCCAAGAGCCAATTTGAGAAAAATAACAAAAATGGCCATGGCTCATGCACCATTGTGTCCCTTCCCAGGAAAACCTGGAAGAGACAGAGGGTAGCTATAGGGATTGCTGAAAACTCTATGGTTTTATCATTCAGGGGCTTTCCCCACTGACAGAGTTGAACTGGTTTCTACCTAGGTTCGCCTCAGTGAATCCCCACTGCTACCGAGCTCAACATTGTTTTGTCTCAGTTATGAGACATCCTTGTCGCAGTTATGAACTACACTTTTCTGCCGGAACAAGGTGGGGTGCAGCTTGAAGCGAGTGGGAAGCTTGTCGAAGCGACACCTCATCCGTTCAATAATCCACGAGGCAGCTTTTTTGTGGCATCGCGGGGCTGGGAGGAGAGTGGAGTAGGGCAGAAGATGCATGTAACTGTAAACTCTAAACTGTAAAAACTGTAAAAAAAAAAGCGCTCCCATTTCCCTTGCCCATTAACACAAAGCAATCCACGATCAAAGGGCCGAAACAGGCACCAAGATGGAAAGTCCCGCCCTTAGCTTGGTTCCAGGGGTAGCTCGAGTTGCTGGCTATTAAGGGGACAGCCTGGAATGGCCCCTCCACTGAAAGGGAACCAAATTAGAGCCTTAGCTCCCTTCTGCTTAAGTGGGGAGAAGAACCCTCCAGTTTCTGGCAATTCCTAGAGCTACCCCCTTTCACTTCTGGGGTTTTTCTGGAAGTGACAGCTGTGAACATGACATTGTGCCCCCCCCCCCCATGTCAGTACATCAACCCTCTGGTTCCCTTCTCTTCTAATGCAACAGGCATCATGACATCATCATGACATCATTGCACAAGAACTATAGAAGTAGCACTCCTGGATCAGACAATGGTCCACCTATTCCAGTATCCTGTCTCCAAAAGTATCCAGTTAAAAGTCACAAGGACATAGTGACTAGACGTCCCACTTTTTGCAGGACAGTCTTGCTTTTAAGCAATTTGTCCCGCATCCCGCTGGGTTTTTTAAATCTCCCAATTTTTGGAAGGCTGCCGCACTGCCTTCTGGGGCGCTCCCCTTTTCCCGCCCTGTCACAGGGCCAGGGAAACGGGGAGGCGCCAAAACGTCTTGGCAATCCAAAGCGGCAGCCCTGGAAGAGTACACTGCCTTTTGGGGCGCTCCCGGTTCCCGCCCTCTGACAGGGAAACGGCAGAGCGCCCCAAAAAGGCAGTGTCTCTTGACGTCAAGCTTGGCCTGAACTGCAACCCAGCCAGCCTTAGCGCGCCTCCCACTTTAAAAAGGTGAAAATCTGGTCACCTTAGGCTAGACCTATCATCAATAACTCTGTCCACCCCCTCCCACCCCTCTCTTTTGATCTAACCCCATGACAGGTCATCATACAGTGGCTACGGCTTGAAGACACTTTCCATTACCAGAGACTCACAGGGAACATACTGTTTGGCCCCAATACCATTCTACCTATTTATAAATCAGACAGATTTCATAGCAAATGCTATGAAACACATAATAACCTCGAATAGGCTGGACAGCGGGGCTTTGACCTTCGACGGAATGGTGACATTCTCTATCGAAATCCATCCCACCCTTGCCCCGATGTGTAGGAAAATAAAGTAGGACGATAAACATCCAATTAACGAGATAAGTTTTTTGCCCTCTTATACCTCGCGAAGAATTCTGAGCTGAACTCGGCGCCACTTGCCTGAGAGGAATGAAATGACTCGCAAATCAAATTACTTCCTCCGGCACAGAGATGTGTGTGGAAAAGCACAGGCGGGGGAAGCAAGTTTGCAGGCGAAGGAAATACGAGGACCATTTTTCTATCCAAGATTTCCTCTTTTCACAAGTCGTTGTTGGCTTTGCTTCAATCTCCACATCTTCATGCGCAGTCTGAAGTCGAAGGCCGATTATATACTGGTGCTCCCCTTAGCTGTAAAAAGGGACTACGCTGGCACACCTTTTCCTCTAGCAGCAGTGGCGTAGTGTTTAAGAGGAGGAGGAGCAGAAGAAGAAGAAGAAGAAGAAGAAGAAGAAGAAGAAGAAGAAGAAGAAGAAGAAGAAGAAGAAGAAGAAGAAGAAGAAGAAGAAGAAGAAGAAGAAGAAGAAGAAGAAGAAGACATCTTACTGTGACATGCCTCTGAAGAAGAGGATGAAGAGTTGGAATTTATACCCCACCTTTCTCTCCTGTAAGGAGATTCAAGGGGGCTTACAATCTCCTTCCCCCACAACAGACACCTTGTGAGGCAGGTGGGGCTGAGAGAGTTCCAAAGAACTGTGACTAGCCCAAGGTCACCCAGCTGGAATGTAGGAGCGCGGAAACACATCTGGTTCACCAGATAAGCCTCTGCAACTCGGGTGGGGGGTGGGGAATCAAACCTGGTTCTCCAGATTAGAATCCACCTGCTCTTAACCACTACACCACGCTGGCTCTGACCACTACACCACTACCCTGGAAATGTAAGAAAGGGCCATGAGAGCCGATAACTGACTCACTCCTTCGTGTTCTCCCTCACACGATCTGCCTAAGTTACTATGACCGGAGGGGTTTGTTTTAAAAAAATTCCTCTGTACATGTAGCTGCCTCCCCAGGGAAGATTCTACTCGGTCCTCTTTGGCTGAACAGCCTGTTAAGAACTGCAAATGAGTCTCCTCTCAGTCAATGGCAGCTTTTTATTAATTTTTTTTTTATTTGGCATAATGGCACCTGAAATTCCTCTCCGGCCAGTTTGTTAAAGAGCACCACCACAAAAGCATGCGATGGGACAAAGGGAAAAAAGCTTTCTGCATACGAGCCGCAAATTAATCAAATTAAACCGTGTTCTCTGCCGTGCCATTGAAGAAAAAAAAACCCGCAGCGCTTGCACTTCCAGTAGTGTCTTCTTTATTAAAAGCTGCTCTTTAGGAGGGGTTCCCCCCCCCTTCCGTTCCATTCTCCAAAGTTTTCAAAGCTCAGGGAAGGGAAATTAAAATCCAACCAGCGGTTGAAAGCTACTTCCAGTTCGCTTCTGACAGGCAGCAAAGTGCACTCAGGAAATTACATTGCTCAGAAAAGGGAACATCCACTCCTCGCGCTGCATTGGAGACGTGTCAAGCTCAGAATCGAAGGGGACGTGAGAATCAACGCAGGGCTCCTGCAGAAATGGGCAGCCCCGGGTTCAGCTTCTCATCTGCTCTGTTGCCATATGAAATTCCTACTCGGGAGAAAGGTGAGGTACAAATAAATTAAATAAGTAAGCAAATACAGTTTCTCCAGTGGTGGAATCCAAAAATTTTAGTAACAGGTTCCCATGGTGGTGGGATTCAACCTGTGGCGTAGCGCCAATGGGGCTGGGCAGAAGTCTGTGAAGTAGCAGAAGCATTCAGAGGCAGGGAGCATTCCCTGCGGCGGGGGCATGGCAGGGCAGTGGCAGCCCATGTGGGGAAGTCCTTGGAGGTCAGGAAAGCGAAATGCAGCTTGGAGCATGAGCCTTACATACACCAGTGCACCTCCTGCTAGACTGCTTCAAGTTCTGCGCGCTACTGCTGAGAGGAGGGGCGTAACTAAGGCAAAAATCACGTGGCAAAATCACCAATTAGTAACCCCACTCTCGGCACACACAAATCATTGGTAACCTACTCTTGGGAACCTGTGAGAACCTGCTGTGTACAACAAAACAACAACAACCATAATAAAACAAATTGAATAACCCCAGTTAAAAATACAAAACCTTAAAACTATAGCAGCAGCATCCTACAATAAATAGTTAATAATTAATAATAATGGGGCATCTGGCATCACACCCCAGTGGTCAAGACCTGGGAGTGGTCAAATTCTGGGAGGGGGCTGGCAGTTGGTCAGGTGCACAGCCAGTGAACCAGCTATCCTGCTTATGCTATGCTTCAGTTCTTTCTGCTGGTTTCAGATTTCTACAATCCGAATGCACTGGTTATTGGACGTCCCATTGCGCTGAGTGTACAGGCCCACTGTGTGTTCTCAAGAGAAAGGTGGACTATAAGTAGCATAAATCAATAACAAGAAACCAATTTAAAAAATGAGGCTATTTCAATTTGGAAAGTTTCCAATCAAACTATTCAATGGCAAAACACACCTTGGTAACCCTTGTCCAGGAATCTCCCATTCAACCACCAGCCAGAATTCCACTGAATTGATCTGAAGGCCAGCTTGTGGATTTTGCTCATAGTATTGTTTGGTTTAAAAAAAAAATTCTAGCCCAAACTAGTAACAATCAAGTTGCCTTCCAGTGTAAGAGCAATATGACTGCCAGTGCAGGGGGAAGATTGCCACCTAGGGGTTTTGATGTGCAATAGCACCCCTTCTTTTAAAGTGAAAAACGCAGCTTTCCCAATTTTATTTTATTTGCATCTTGCATTTTTACCCCGCCAATCTCCCAAGGGACTCGAGGCGGCTTCCATAAATACACATAATAAAATACAATAATATAGAAATAACGGTGCAAAGAGTTCTTAGGAAAGAGGAGATATTTCAGCTGAATGTTTTGAGAAAGACCAGGATGGAATCAGGGGAAAGCTACGTGGAAGGATGTACAGTTATCCTTTACAACAGTCCAATTTACACAACACAGAACTTTGGGAACACTTGTGAATTGATCCGCATTCAAATTTTCATAGAGGATTTCATAGAGCTGTATTAACTTTTCATCTGCACAGAGCAAAAGGGATTGGGAATCTGTCACTGTTCATTTTTTAAAAAAAAATTGTTTAGAGCACTGTTTGTGTGTGGTTCTCCACAGCTATTCCTTTCCTTCAAGTGTCTCTTTTCCCCGCTCAGCATTACCAAGTTCTACGTGCACATTGACAAACACTGCTAAAGAAGAATCATGCTGTGTGTGTACATTAGGATGGAGTTTGCTTTCCTGGGGTGTTTACCAATGCACAGAAATGCATGCATTCACCCCACAAATAAGTTCATCTAGGAACTCACAATAGTATCTTCCAGTTCAGTTTGCAATCTGTTTGCAAGAGGCAGTTTCAGGCAGTCGAACACCTGGGGGACTGTTCAGTGGTGGGATTCAAAAATTTTAGTAACAGGTTCCCATGGTGGTGGGATTCAAACAGTGGCGTAGTGCCAATGGAACTAAGTGAAGGCCCGGAGACGAACGGCCAGGGCATTACGGGCATTACGGGCGGGGCCATTCCTGGGCGGGGCTGTGGCTGCCACCCGGTCCTTGGGGCGGAAAGCAGATGCCGCATGAGGCGCCAGAGCTGCCGCGCATGCAGGGCACCTTCTGCTAGACTGCTTCAAGTTCTAGCACTTTACTGCTGAGGAGGGAGGCGTGGCACCAGGAGGCAAAAAATCACGTGGCAAAATCTCCAATTAGTAACCCCCTCTCGGCACACACAAATAATTAGTAACCTGCTCTCAGGAACCTGTGAGAACCTGCTGGATCCCACCTCTGATTAGGATGGGGTTTGCTTTTCTGTGGTGTTTAACAGTGCACAGAAATGCATGCATGCCCCCCACAAATAAGCTCATCCAGGAACTCAGAATCGTATCTTCCAGTTCAGTGTGCAATCTGTTTGCAAGAGGCAGTCTCAGGCAGTCGAACACCTGGGGAACTGTTCACAGGAGTCGGAATGCTTCGCAGGTGTTTCTACAAAGAATTGTGCTTGGGTATGGTGTTTCTATGCACAGAGGAGAAGAGAATGATATCAGCTACTCTGAGTCCCCATTATGGAGAAAGGGGAGGTAAAAATGAAGTTAATGAATAAATATTTCCATCCTGCTTTTTCACATCTTCTCTTCCCCTCTCTCCCCTGCTGCCTCCTCTCTGCCTGCTTTACATCATTTTGAGTAAACAAAATATTAACATTTCAGCGTGAGGTCTCTTCTGTTCCCTTATGGCTGACTGTGTCTGTGCTCAGACACAGGGAAAGGGAAACAGACTGGATCTTCACATGTGAATGTGTGTATTTGTAACCCCCATGTTCAGAATGGGTTGACCCAGTAAGGGGTGGAGACCCAAAAGCAGCAAGAGGCTGCAGCAGACCTCAATGTGGATTGGGGGGGAGACAAGGCTGCCAGACTGGGACCTTGGTTGTATAAGCCCTTAACACCTTGTTAAGGTAACTGCAATATTGTTGGGGAACTTCTACTGGGAAGGTAGTTGTTTGTTTTGCTATGTTGTAAATGTTGGAGTTTATTGTTTCAGGGTTTCACCTTTTTTATATTTTGTATGGGTGAGAGTTCTCTCCTGGAAACCTTCATCATGTTGAATCCTGTTCATCAAGCCCTTGGAGTCTTCAGGAGCCAACCCACTTGCAAAGAAGAATTGGACTTGGCAGTATCAGTAGACTGTAACTAGAAGGACTTGAAAATGCAACCTGAACAGGACCTTGAAGTGTGATGTTAAATGTTAATTGTTGATGTTATATGATAAGAAAGTGAACCATTTTGTTTTTAAAAATTGTTGTTGCAAACTCATTCCAAGTTCTGCCCCACAGAACCCACAAGCTGAGGTTACATATTCTCACTGGCTCATGGGCACTGTAGTGTTTTTGGGATTCGTGAGATGGCTTGCTTCATCGAGTACACTCATCTGCGGAAAGCATCAGAGGTGCCGTATCAAATGATGAGGTCTTCCTTAATAAGGAAATTCCTAGCCTCAAAATCTGGGAAAAGAAATCCAGAGGATATTCAGCAGTGGTTATGTTAACAAACTTTGGACATAGAAGATCAAATCAAGAATGCTAGATGAGTGGAAAATGTATTTTTCATATTATTCTAAAAAAAAAAATCAACAAGCAAGAAAACTTGAAAAGATTTCAAATATACAGTGTTCGAATGTTATTGGTTAAACATTATATAATGATAGAAGGATATTGACATGCTGGAACAGAGAAGGCTATCAGTCACAGACCAGGAAAGGGATTTGAGCGTCTTAGTTGATAGTTCCATGGGAATGTCAACTCAATGCATGGCAGCTGTGAAATAGGCAAACTGTATGCTGGGGATAATTAGGAAAGGAGTTGATAATAAAACTGCAAGGATTGTCATGCCCTTATATAAAGCAGTGGTGCGACCGCTGCCTTGGAGTCCTGTGTTCAGTTCTGAGTGGCCACATCTCCAAAAGGATATCGAGAGAGATAGAAAAAAGTGCAGAGAGACCTTAGACGAGGGATGATTGGAAAGAGTTAGAGCACCTTCCTTATGAGGGAGAGGCTGCAGCATTTGGGACTCTTTAGTTTGGAGAGGAAGCGATCTGAGGGGGATATGATTGAAGTCTATAAAATTATGCATGGGGTAGAAAATGTTGACAGAGAAATTTTTCTCTCTTTCTCACTGAATACTAGAACCAGAGGGGCATTCATTGAAAATGCTGGGGGGGGAAGAATTAGGACTAATAAACACTTCTTGCATGGCGTGTGATTGGTGTTTGGAATATGCTGCCACAGGAGGTGGTGATGGCCACTAACCTGGATAGCTTTAAAGGGGCTTGGACAGAGTTTATGGAGGAGAGAGAATCAATCTATGGCTCCCAGTCTTGAGTCCTCCTTGATCCTGGACAGATTGCAATGCCTTAGCACAGACTTCAGGGTGCTCCAAAGAGCAGCAACCCATGAAGAGCCATTGCTTTCACCTCCTGCATGTGAGCTCCCAAAGGCACCTGGTGGGCCACTGCGAGTAGCAGAATGCTGGACTAGATGGACTCTGGTCTGATCCAGCAGGCTAGTTCTTATGTTCTTAAGGCTGACCAAAAATGATAAAAGCAGTGGTGGGATTCAAATAATTTAACAACCGATTCCAGTTGTGGGATTCAAATAATTTAACAATTGGCTGTTTACAAACACCATTTTAACAACCGGTTCTGCTGAAGTGGTGCGAACCTGCTGAGGTCTGGAATCGATGCCCTATGTCAGAACAGCTTAGGGAGCTGGGGATGTTTAGTCCAAAGAAGAAAAGGTTAGGGGGTGACATAATAGCCATGTTTAAATATCTGAAGGTATGCCATGTAGAGCAAACTTGCTTTCTGCTGCTCCAGAGACTAGGACCAGGAGTAATAGATTCCAGGTGCAGGAAAAGACATTCCATCTAAACATTAGGAAGAACTTCCTGACAGTCAGGGCTGTTCGACAGTGTAAGATGCTGCCTCAGAGAGTGGTGGAGTCTCCTTCTTTGGAGGTTTTTAAACAAAGGATGGATGGCCATCTGTCAGAAGTGCTACGATTGTGAATTTCCACATGTCGGGGTTGGACTGGATAGGCCTTGTGACCTGCCCAACTCCTATAGCCCTTTCATACCGCAGGACCCAAAAAAAGCAGCAGCGTCGGGGCGGTACAACACACCGTTTGGCGGGGACCATTTGCACACAGCGCCGCTGCCAGAATTGTGCTGCAGAGGCTCTCAGTTCCTTAAACCAGTGTTTCGAGCCACAAAACCCAGGGGAGGCTTGAGGTTTTACCCCATAAACCGGCTTCCATTAGGGGTGCCATCTTGAGAGCTTGGCACCCGGGTGGGAAGCTGGCGTTCTTCCTCCGGCCCTCCCGAACGCTGCTTACCTCCCGTCACCTTCTGTCGCGTTGTGCAGGCCAGGAGACATGCCCCCTGGCCTCATTCTCCAGGGTTGTCGCTCTGGCCTTCCCTTCTTTTTCTGTTCTTGAAAAATTAAAAAAATGAATAATGAAACTGATGAAGTATTACAGGCCAGGCATTAAGAAGATGGAAATTATCATGTATTTTATTGTTGGAAATTGATTTTAAATTATTTTTTCAATGAAGCTTGTGAAGCTTCCAGATTGTATGTTCTTTTTCTGAGGGCTTTTCCCCACTTACCTTCTGCTGCGTGCTACTCTCCCCAAGTAGCGCGGTCCCTTGACTTGCATCCCACTACAGGGTGGCGTGCTCAGCTCACCCAGGCGCTGCAGCTCTCAGCCCCTCCCATCGCATCATTCTGAAGCATCTTTAAAAGCGGCACCTTTGATTGACCCGAAGCAGTGGAATGAGGGAAACCAAGCCTTGGCGCCATGAAATGGCCAGCGCACTGAGAGTAGCGTGCAGCAAAGGGGAAACAACCAATGAGAGCCAGCATGGTGTAGTCTGTAGTAGTTAAGAGTGATGGACGCTTATCTGGTGAACTGGATTTATTTCCCTGCTCCTCCACATGAAACCTGCTAGGTGACCTTGGGCTAGTCACAGTTCTCTCCGAACTCTCTCAGCCCCACCTGCCTCACAAACGGTCTGTTCTGGGGGGAAGAAGGGAAGACAATTGGTATATTCTTCTTCTTCTGTTACCAAAATACACCACTACTGATACTGATACTAATCATTGTTTAATCTGTCTCACAAGATGTCTCTTGTGGGGAGAGGACGGGAAAAGAGTTTGTAACCGGCTTTGAGACTCCTTACAGGACAGAAAGGCAAGATATAAATCAGAGGTGGGATCCAGCAGGTTCTCACCAGTTCCCGAGAGTGGGTTGCTAATTATTTGTGTGTGCCGAGAGGGGGTTACTAATTGGGTCTGCTTTTCCGTTAGAAATTCCATTGGGTCAAAATCATCAAGTCCTGTTGTTTCCTATGTGGCTGGTGGCGAAGGTAGAAAGCGGGATCATTCTCCCTGTTGTTGGGTATTTTAAAAACATGTTTCCAGAGAAATATGGTAAAGTTCCTTGTTTAAGGAAAGCATCCCTTCTTTGATTTCCTAGGAAACAAAATTAGAGTATTTAAGAAATTATTAAATTGTTGACAGGCAGTCCAATTAGAGGAGAGTCGTTGTCTGTTGGCAGTAGGCGATGGGACTTACTAGAATATGAGTTTAAATTATGGACAGAAAAGTACCAGCTGGAAATTAGAACTTTTTTTACAGTAAGAATTTTTTTACAGTAACAGAGGAAATTATTAATGCCCATGCCAGACCCATACCCCTCGTGTCCTGCCCAGCCCCATTGGCACTACGCCACTGTTTGAATCCCACCACCATGGGAACCTGTTACTAAATTTTTTGGATCCCACCACTCCTAACTCTTCTTCTTACAGTGTCAGAATAACATCTGGGAGACCTAAGTTATAGGTGGTTAAAATGGGTTATAAGCAAAGGAAATAAATAAATGTCCTTATGAATTTTGCTGACCTCGCATTAATGCTCTAAAATTTTTTCTCAGTGGGGGAGGCAGAATAAATGTGTATTCCCTTCCTCCAATCGAGGGTTATAGGATCACATTTCAAGTCATGTCGTCTTCAATACCGGTCCCGTGTTCCCCACCAAAACCCCAAATCAGACGTTATCTGTTCCCACTGTTTGCACTTGATTTAAGAGGGCCAATTATCTCATCAGATAGAGGGCTTGTCCCAAGCCCAGCCAGGCTATTATGAAACACTTGACAATTAAATGGCTACCCAATTATTTCAGGGCACGTCATGCTTTTAATGAAGGGCTATTATCGAATCCAAATCAGAAGGTGCTTGCGAGCCTGGTCTTCAGTCACTCGTGGGAAGGGGAGATGATGGATTACGTGATGAAAATTGTCATGTAAGGCCGGAGACCAATTATACGTTTTTTTCCCAGAGGAGAAAGGGAAGCGGAGAAAGATTTTTCTCCACTTCATGTCCAAGCAAAGATCATTCAACGTTTCAGCTCATTATGGCCAAAGGACTGAACCTTAGGGATTTTATTTTGATACTCTGACATTTGGACCCTGCTCTTTCTCTATGTATGTTATGAAGAAGAATGGTTTGTGTTGGAAGTGAAGGACTTTGTTACGCTGTTTCCTGCCTCAACCTACAGAGGGGGGCTTTTTTACTAGAGAGCTAGTGGCTAGATAGGGACCTAGGGATTTGGCTTACCTTTACTCTATCATGCTGGTTCTATCCCTTTGATGTTAGACTGATACTCTCAGGGACTTCCCTTCCCTTCCGGCTTCTTCCTCTCACCTCTTCTTCCTACCACCATGCCTAGAGAGGATGGATGCTCCCTGCATCCACATCTCCATCCAGCTAGATTAAGATAGCATAGTGACTCTATCTACCTACTTTCTATCCAGAATGGAGTTCACTAATAAATACTCTTTTATTAGATAAGAAACTATAACTGACTCGACTTTCTTTGTGTAAGCTTACGCACATTGGGACTCATCATACTGCATACGCCACGAGGTGGGGCTTCTGCTGTGTTCCTGGCCACCCGTGCGCTCTGCCCAGCTTTCGATAGAGATAATCTCCAACTACCAGGAGCACTTATCCCAACAGGTTAATGGGCCCAGCATTCCAACAAGTTATTGGGCCCCAGCATTTAGAGGTTAATTTGCCTCAAAAGGTTTTTTGGGTGCCAGTGTTTGTTTAGCCTGCTTTTCTTTTACTTTGGTGGTGGGGATCCAATCTTTGTTTTACCGCAATGCGTGAAACATACTGTGGAGTTAAGTTTCTGCTAGTTTTCCCAGAGGCTTAGAGAGAGAGTCTCTAGGGATTTTTGCAAACTTTTCTTTTTGTACTGGCTTAACGACTTGAGCCATTGACTGCATGATGACTTCCCTTCTCGATGAATGACTTCCACTGATGTTTTTTATTGAGGAAGACTTCGAGCTTTTCAGAGTGGCTGGCCAGTTAGCTCTTCTGATCGCTGAAGACCATATTCCGTGTTGGGCTGACACCCCAAGCTGAGGGATGCATCTGCAGCGATGAGAATGGCTTGGAACAAATCAAACTCTGGGTTAGCATTGGCTTTTATCATCTCAACCGTGAGTTCAGACCAGCTTTCACATAATTGATATGACTTCTTCAAAGTGCTGGACACTTTAGCTGAATATATAATCGGGAAGCTGGTGAATGTCCATGTTTAAAGCAGACTATATTTACTAAGGTACCAAGAAGGCACACCTTTCATGACTGCGTGCAAAGGCTCAGCAATGTTTCAATGCAAAATGAGCGCCAGGAAATGTCTGATCTAGATAAACAGTCTACATTATTTCTAACTCTACCAGAGACTTTTGCACCTCGTTGCTTCTTTGGAACAGAGCAGGTTTAAAATTCTCTCAAGCTCAGAAGAGATCAAAATGTATATTTCTAGATCAGGATGTAATGGCTGGAAATGCAGAGGGAAAAGTCAACCCTCTCAGTCTTTGGAACATAAATGCCTTTTCGGGCATCATTCCTTCAAACCAAGGGGCGGACCAACTGCAAATGCAAAATGACCACAGGATGTCTTTGGAGGGGCTCCAACCCTTTAAGAGGAAGGGGCTCAACCAGATGGAGAGATCAAGTGACCACCAGAGCCAAGGGACAGTTCCTTTGTTTGAATTTGGCCATAGCAATAAAATACCACCACAGGAGCCCACTTGCTTGAGGGTCCCAGCCAAGTTCTATCTAACAGGATCATTTGTTGCACAAATGCCAGAAGCCTGGGCATAGAGCTGATGCAACATTTGCAGCAATCGACCACTAGAGTAGGGATCTTCAACTAAAAAAGATTCCTAAACAGGGACAATCCCAAGGCAAGCTTTTTTAAGAGAATGAAAATTTTACACAGTGCATAAGGTGACAAAAATGACTGTTTAATTGATAGTGGTGCCTCATGCAATGTCCTCAACAGATTAGACTTGTTTGTAGAACTACAGGTAAAATCCCAGAACAAAATTTACATGGGAAATGATCGTATGTTCTCTCACATCATATTCAGGGGACTACAGAGATCCCATGTATATTGCCTGATAATGAAGTTGCTAATTTTACCATTGAAAATGCATATTATGCCTAGGATGATAATTCCTTTGCTGTCAATAGCTGGGAAATGGAGAAGCAAAATTATGAATTGAATTTTAAAAATGGAAAATGTTATGTTCAAGGAAGAAAAATTGTGTCTCATTGCATCTGAAATGAATGGACTGTACCAGTTAATCAATTGCCTGATGTTCCTATGAATGCAGAGCGAAGTGAACTTGAACTTGAAAAGAGTACAATGATGATTTTTCAAATGAATTTAGCAAAGAAATATGCAACCACAAAAATTGGCAGGCATATGGCATCCAATGCCTAGGCCACTGTGCAAATGTTACAATCCTGAAATGTGAAGCTTTGACTAAAGACTGTTTTGAAAACTGTGAAACTAACTTTTCTTGTGATTCTTGTCTACAAGCTAAAGCTGTGAGCATCTTATGCAAACAGAGTGAGAGGAAAATGAAGCAACCTCAGACATATCCCTCAGACGATGGGCCACTTCCACAAGCGATTGGGTAAAATTTAAATATTTTCTGACATTTTATTGATGATTATTCTAGATATGTAACCACATTTCTTTTGGAAAGAAAGATCTGAGACTTTGGACAGTTTAAGGACTATGTCAAGAATGGCGCAGAACAAGTTCCAATGAGAAATATTCCAAATTACCCTACGAAGTGATGTGCTGGAGAATACATCCAGAAGCGATGGGACTCATGAAATCCTGAAGAAGAAATTCAACACCAGACCACAGTTCCATATTACCCAGCTCAAATAGCTTCAGAAAGAGCTAATCAGAAGTCCTACTGTGTAGTGGTAGCATGCTCATTAATGCAGGGAAGCATTACCTAGCCAAACTAGTGCCAGGGACAAAACCTGAGTTTGGTGCCCCCCGGCGGGTGTATGGGCAGCCACCAAAAGCCCCCACCATGACCAAACAATGATTTTTTGCACCAGCTCACAAATCACCTCCCTCCCATCAAATCAGGCATGGCTCTCTACCCACCAACTCTTTCCCTAGAACACTAATCACAACAACCCTATAGAGGTAGGTTGTTAGCCTGAGAAACAACTCCAAGCCAGTGCAAGTGGGTATTAAGCATGTAAATCTCTACAAAATCACCCCAACCAAAACGGTACCAAACAAATGTCAGCATCATCTCACAAAAAACACCTCCAGTGGAATCCACTTTCATTGGTGTTTAAACTAGGGAGCTCAGATTCTTCTTTTAAATCTACCTTAAAGAGGGAGAGTCCCAGGGTCACCAATTAAAACAAAATTGAAGGTGGTGCTGTTTAAGGGTGGATTCTCCCCACCCTGAAACAGCATCACTTTTGAGGGGTGGGAGATTCGGAGATGGGAACAAATAGCAGATTAGGCTGGAATCTGGGTGGGGTGGAGCACATTCAGTCAAAATTGTCCGATTATGTCCTGCCAAAAATTAACAAATGGGAATGCAAGGTATTTGGAAATTATTTTGGTGTTTTTCAGCCACGAGGGAGAGAAGCGCATTTTTAAAGCTAAGCTGACACCATGATTTCAGGGGCATCATCCAGAACTGCCCTGATGATTATACCCTGAGAGTTTAGCGATGTTTGGTTCCAGGGGCAGCAAAGTTATGGGCCTTAAATGGAATGGGTCACCCCATCCCCACTGTTGTTTTCAATGGGAGCTAACCGAGATGGGACTACCCATTTTGAGGGACCATAATTTTGGTTCCTTTGAACATAACTTCACCAAACTTGGGGTGGCATCCCCACTTAGAATAGTTAACATATGATATCCTGAAATGGTTTGGTGTCACTAGCTTTAAAAATACACCTTGCCACAGGCACCCCAAAATTTGCCCAAGATTCTTTTGTTTTGCAGTGACTTTGCTCCATTGCTAGCTAATGAGGGAATTTTTGAGGGCAGGCTGCACATTTTTTTAAAGATAGAGGGTGCCAGACTTTCGAGGTGGCTCAGAGGCCTTGAGTAATAGCATCCAATCTTGGTGAGCTTTGCTTCTGGGTGGAAGGGTGGGGAGTTGAGAGAGTTCTGAAGGGACTCAGCCCACAGGCTTTCATGTGCAGGAGGCGGGGAAAACAAAATATATAAGCCTTTTGGGGCTGCCATAAAATTGAACCCCCAAGAAGCAAAGGTCTCCAAACCTGGATGCTATTACCAGCCGAGGCCCAGCCTCCCTAGAGCCACCCTGAGGAAGTCTGAATTTGCCACTATCTTCAAATGTACAGCCTGCCTACACACTCCAGAAATTCCCCATTGGCTACAATGGAGCAAAGTCACTGCAAAACAAAGAATCTTGGGCAAATTTCTTGGGGTGCCTAGGAGGGATGTATTTTTTAAAGCTAGTGACACCAAATTTTCAGAGGTACCACAAAGTCATCTATTATCTATTCTTATAATGCCACCAAGTTTGGTGAAGTTGTATTCAGGAACCAAAGTTATGGTCCCTCAGAATGGGTAGCCCCATTTCCTGTTAGTTTCCATTGAAAACAATGGGGATGGGGCACCCATTTGGGGTTCTGCTGCTTCCTAATGGCTTTATCCTGGAAATTTGGGTGAAGTATCATCATGACAGTCTCTGGAATGGTACCCTGGAATTTTAGTGCAATAGCCTTAAAATCGCCCCTACCTACTGAGCAGGAACTGTGAAAAACACTTTAAAAGAAGTTTAAAAACACACAAAGCGACCCTGAAATGTTGGCCCCCCACGTGGAGGCCCAAATGGGGGCGCCCGGGGGGCTATAGGGTACCCCCCTGTGTCCTAGGCAGGAACGCCACTGCATTAATGCACATCTTCCTCAGCACTTCTGGGGAGAAGGAATCATGACAGGAACATACATACACAATGGGCTGTACACTGGAGCAGGCACAGGCCTCACCTTTTTGAACTTTGGCAAGGGTTACCTGAAGCCATCAATGACACCTAAGAGTCTTTGGATGCAAAGAGCTTATGTATATGTTTGCAAAAGAAAAACGAAAGAGTAGAAGTTTGAACCAAGAGCCAAGAAAGCAATCTTCCTTGGATATTCCTGCTCAATCAAAAAGCTTATGACTTGATGAACCCTGATACACATGAGATCATGATCAACTTAGATCTATTATTTTACTTTGAGGAAAATGAAATGGCCATGTGTCTCAGAGGGGCACGTAATGACCAGACCAAGCCCGAGCAAGACTGGCTGATGTATCCACTATGTGACCAACTTGATGCACAGAGATGACAAGCGCCAGATTTAGATGACAGCCAAGATGTATTTGATGAACCAGGAAGAAATTCCAGATGTAGATGTTGAATAGAGTACCTACCAGGTACCAGCAGCTGTTGCAGAGGGAGAAATCCCAAAGAGAGATGAGGGGTGAGAGACAATCAGAGCAGCACAAACAAAGGAGTACCACCTGCAGAACTGGGACTTTCCTACCTGTAAGTTCAGCGTTAGATAGACAAACCAATGGAAAGACTCTGATGAAATTTACAGTTCAACTGTCAACTTCACCACCATAAGAACTTTACTCAATTATAGCAGCTAGCAAGCAGATGCTAATTCAACAGATAAAGATCAAATCCACATTTTTGGCTGGCGATGCTACTTCAAACGGACTTTCCAGCAAAGTAAAGGCTGACCAATGCCTTTATGTCAGGAACAGGATGGAGAAAATGGACTTATATTTTTTGGCACCCAATAAAGGAATTGCTTTTAGTCTATGATGACCAAGATGACTAGAAAGGAAGGTTAATACAATATCTGAACAAGCGACTTGAAATTAAGCAACTAGGAAATGTTTGCACACTACTTAGGAATTCAAATGAGAGAGAGAAGATGGGGAGTTTCCTTTTGGATCAACAACAGAAGATTACAGACCTAATCAGCTTACTGGATCTACACGATGCACATCCAAGCTCCCATACCTATACAAAGTCAATTATATCAAACAAGATGAAGTCCCACTGAATTACTCTCTCATAACACCAAATATATAACAGAGAAGCTTTAGGAAAACTTCTATACATGAGGTACATTGACCAGACCAGATATAGCAATAGCGAGTTGGTCTATTGTGCAGAAAGACTGCTTCACCAACAGTCAAGGACTGGAATTAGCACTGAAGGCAGCTTTCTAGATATTTAGAAAGGAACGCCCATCTTAAACTGAAACTGCCAGCTACCAAGATGCTACACTAATAGCTTATGTTGATGCAGATTGGGTGCGAGGAGACTCAACTGACAGAGCATCTACCAATGGGCAGATCATTTTCTTTGGTAATGGTCCTATTGAGTTGGTCTAGTACCAAACAGACATAACAGCAGCATCTACCACAGAAACCCAGAATATGTGTCTGCTGCTCCACGTTTGTCCACAGTTACAGTGGTTATACTAACACCTAAAGGATCTAGGCATAGACACACCACTTCCTATACCAGTGTATGAAGATAGCCAAAGTTGCATTAAACTATCTAAACAAGAAGATGTGAAGAAGCGCACCAGCACATTGATGTGAAGTACCACATGTAATTGAAGACTACCCAAAGAGATGGCTTCATTCCAACTGATCTACTGCCACACACCACTGGGGTGCTTGCAGACCTCTTCACTAAACCCCTACCAAAACCTGCTTTTGAGAAGTTTAGAAACAAAGATAAGCCTGACTACTGGAGTCAAGAAACATGAGGCCCGAGGAATGTTGGAAGTGAAGAAGGACTTTTATTCGCAGCTGTTTCCTGCCTCAACCTACAGAGGGTTTTTTTTACTAGAGAGCTAGTGGCTAGATAGGGACCTAGGGATTTGACACCTTTACTCTATCATGCTGGTTCTATCCCTTTGATGTTAGACTGATACTCTCAGGGACTTCCTTCCTTCCGGCTTCTTCCTCTCACCTCTTCTTCCCTACCATGCCTAGAGAGGGATGGATGCTCCCTCGCATCCCTCTCTCCATCCAGCTAGATTAAGATAGCATAGTGACTCCTATCTACCTACCTTTCTATCAGGAGATGGAGTTCACTAATAAATACTCTTTTTATTAGATAAGAAACTATATAACTGACTCCGACTTTCTTTTGTGTAAGCTTGCTACATTGGGACTCATCACCTTACTTGCACACGCACAGTGGGGCTTCTGCTGTGTTCTAGCCACCCGTGCCGCTCTGCTAACTACGATAAAGAGATAATCTCCAACTACCAGGAGCACTTATCCCAACAGTTTGGATGTATACCCCACTTTTCTCAACCACAAGGAGTCTCAAAGTGGCTTAAGAACATAAGAACATAAGAACAAGCCAGCTGGATCAGACCAGAGTCCATCTAGTCCAGCACTCTGCTACTCGCAGTGGCCCACTAGGTGCCTTTGGGAGCTCACATGCAGGAGGCGAAAGCAATGGCCTTCTGCGGCTGTTGCTCCCGAGCACCTGGACTGTTAAGGCATTTACAATCGCAGATCAAAGAGGATCAAGATTGGTAGCCATAAATCGACTTTTCCTCCATAAATCTCTCCAAGCCCCTTTTAAAGCTATCCAGGTGAGTGGCCATCACCACCTCCTGTGGCAGCATATTCCAAACACCAATCCTGCGTGTTGTGTAAAGAAATGTTTCCTTTTATTAGTCCTAATTCTTCCCCAGCATTTTCAATGGATGCCCCCTGGTTCTAGTATTGTGAGAAAGAGAGAGAAATTTCTCTCTGTCAACATTTTCTACCCCATGCATAATTTTATAGACTTCAATCATATCCCCCCTCAGACGTCTCCTCTCCAAACTAAAGAGTCCCAAACGCTGCAGTCTGTCCTCATAAGGAAGGTGCTCCAGTCCCTCAATCATCCTCGTTGCCCTTCTCTGCACTTTTTCTATCTCTTCGATATCCTTTTTGAGATGTGGCGACCAGAACTGGACACAGTACTCCAAGTGCGGTCACACCACTGCTTTATATAAGGGCATGACAATCCTTGCAGTTTTATTCTCAACTCCTTTCCTAATGATCCCCAGCATAGAGTTTGCCTTTTTCACAGCTGCCATGCATTGAGTTGACATTCCCATGCAACTATCAACTAAGATGCCCAAATCCTTACAAACTCTTTTCCCTTCCTCTCCCCATAAGTGTGAGGTTGGTGGGGCTGAGAGAGTTCAGAGAGAACTGCGACTAGTCCAAGGTCACCCAGCAGTCTTCATGTGGAGGAGCAGGGAATCAAACCCACTTCTCCAGATTAGACTCTACCACTCTTAACCACTACACCACATTGGTTATTAATGAGTACTGAGACATTGTATAACTTTAAGGTCGACAATGTTACGAGAAGACACGTAGATTCATTTGAAATGCGAAGCAGAGATTAGCAGGTACTATGGACCTCTAAAAAGAAAGATCCGTGGGTTCAAGATCAAATCAATCCCGTACTGCCCATAGAAGCTCAAATGACTAAACTGAGGCTATCATACTTTGGTCACTTTATGAGAAGGCAGAAGTCACCAGAAAAGATAATAATGCTAGTGTAACCCCCATGCCCAGAATGGGTTGACCCAGAAAGGGGTGGAGACTCAAAGCAGCAGAAGGCGGCAGAGCTCATGTAGTTTGGAGGAGGCAAGGCTACCAGACTCAGACCTGGGGGGGGGGTTGTTGTAATGGGTGAGAGTTCTTCTGGAAACCTTCATCACGTTGAATCCTGTTCACCAAGCCCTTGGAGTCTTCAGGAGCCATCCCACTTGCAGGAAGAATTGGACTTGGCAAGATCAGAAGACTGCAACTAGAAGGACTTGAAATGAAACCTGAACAGGACCTTGAAGTGTGATGTTAAATGTTCATGTTTGATGTTATATATGTTGAGAAAGTAAACCATCTTGTTTTTAAAAATTTGTTGTTGCAAACTCATTCCAAGTTCTGCCCCACAGAACCCACAGATAGAGTTTACACTAGGAAAAGTGAAAGCCAGCCAGGTGAGATCAATGGTAGCTTTTTCAAGCAGCCTGGAGTCTTCAAGGTCAGACGAAGGGTAAGGCCAGGTGGCCACCAACCCTGATGGAGAGAAAGGAATGCGTGCAGGTAGCAAAAGAAAACAAGCCAGGGGCTCGCACATTGCCCGTTGCTTGTGGTCCCCTCCCAAAATCTCATGGCAAGAACCAGGGAAGAGCTGGAAGGACTACCAGGTCATCACAGTGTCTTCACAGACAGCAGGAAAAGTGGAAGACCCGGCCTAAGATGGAGGCTGCAGCGTTTGGGACTCTAGTTTGGAGAGGAGACGTCTGAGGGGGGATATGATTGAAGTCTATACAATTATGCATGGGGTAGAAAATGTGGACAGAGAGAAATTTTTCTCTCTTCCTCACAATACTAGAACCAGGGGGCATTCATTGAAAATGCTGGGGGGAAGAATCAGGACTAATAAAAGGAAACACTTCTTCACGCAACGTGTGATTGGTGTTTGGAATATGCTGCCACAGGAGGTGGTGATGGCCACTCACCTGGATAGCTTTAAAAGGGGCTTGGAGAGATTTATGGAGGAGAAGTTGATCTATGGCTCCCAATCTTGATCCTCCCTGATCTGAGCTTGCAAATGCCTTAGCAGACCAGGTGCTCGGGAGCAGCAGCAGCAGCAGGCCATTGCTTTCACCTCCTGCACGTGAGCTCCCAAAGGCACCTGGTGGGCCACTGCGAGTAGCAGAGAGCTGGACTAGATGGACTCTGGCCTGATCCAGCTGGCTTGTTCTTATGTTCTTATGATTGACTCAATCAGTGAAGCCTTGGTCTTCAGTTGACCGGATCCCACCAAGGCTGTTAATGATAAGAATTCTGGAGGACATTAAGGCATAGGGTCGCCATAAGTCAGAAGCAAGTTGACATCCTCTTACAAACACACAAGGTGGATGGGGAAGAAACTGAAAGTGTTGAAGATTTTCGATTCCTTACTTAAATCATCGACAAAAAGAAGAACGTGTCACTGGAGAACTGATCTTCATCATCTCAAGATCATGCTGACAGGTAGCGCCACCTGGGGACGCATCCAGCCTGTATTGCGCCAGCTGCACTGGCTTCCAGTAGAGTTCCAGATCATCTTCAAGGTGTTGGTGTTGTTGACCCGCTTTAAGACCCCTTACCGTGGCCTGGGACCATGGCGTATCTTGCCACCAGAGACCAGCATCACCCCACCTTATGTCCCTGCGAGCCTCTCCAATCAACTGAGGCCAATTTACTAGTGGTCCCTGGCCCCAGCCCGGCGATGCGGCTGGCCTCCACGCGGGCCAGGGCCTTTACGGCTCTGGCCCCGGCCTGGTGGAACGCTCTTCCTCCAGCTGTCCGGGCCCTGCGGGACCTTAGTGAGTTCCACAGGGCCTGTAAGACGGAGCTGTTCCGCCGGGCCTTTGGAGAAACCAGCCGCTGACTGTGCCCCCTCTCCTCTGGCCCCGACATCTGGGCCGTTGTCACCCGAGGAGACCTACCATCCTCTCCCCCTTTTGGGGGGAAGAGGGAACTTAAAGTTGGATATCGGACGCCACTTATATTATATTATATATATTTTATTCTACTGTGACTTGTTATTGTATAACTGTTAGAATTTATTCTATGGGTTTTACCGCTGCTTTAACGTTTTTAAGGTTTTAACTGTCTTACAGTGTTTTTATATGTTGTACATCGCCCGGAGCCCTTCGGGGATGGGGCAATACAAAAATCCAAGAAATAAATAAATAAATACATTTGTAGTTCTGGGAGATCTCTAGGTCATACCTGGATGCTGGCTACCCTATCTGTAGAAGATGGGGTTTTTTAAAAAAAAAAAATCTATCGCTGTTGAGAAAGCAATTTCAAAAGGAACATTCTGTTCCACCAGAGTCCAGAGGGGATGAGTTACACAGTTTCTCAGCTTGGCTTGGGCAGAGGGGGAAATTACAGCTCTAAGCCTAAAGGAAGAATCTAACTCTCAGCCAGGTGCAGTCACAATTTGGCACAGCTGTGCAGAATTCTACTTTGAAACTTCACCTCTGCAGTCACCTCAAATTTTATCGTCAGCCAATCTTGTGGTCCCTGAATCCCGCAAAATTCACATGTGCGTTTCCCCCCCAGCATGCTAAGATGCCACTTTTCTACCAACATGGGGCCTCAAGATGACTGGTGAGTCTGTGTTTTAGGCAAATAACAAATCAAGATTAAAATAGGCAATCAAACTCAATAGTCTACCTATCACCGAGCCAACAACTATCATAGAGCCATCAGAGCAATCCAAAAACAAACTTAGGCATGTAGAAGATCAAGAAGAAGAAGAAGAGTTTGGATTATATCCCCGCTTTCTCTCCTGCAGGAGACTCAAAGGGGCTGACAATCTCCTTGCCCTTCCCCCCTCACAACAAACACCCTGTGAGGTCGGTGGGGCTGAGAGAGCTCCCAGAAGCTGTGACTAGCCCAAGGTCACCCAGCTGGCGTGTGTGGGAGTGTACAGGCTAATCTGAATTCCCCAGATAAGCCTCCACAGCTCAGGCGGCAGAGCTGGGAATCAAACCCGGTTCCTCCAGATTAGATACACGAGCTCTTAACCTCCTACGCCACTGCTGCTCAAGAGCTATCCAGTTCCTTTAATTTATTTCAAAGGCCATCTGGAATAAGAATGGGAGGGCTACGAAAGATGGTGTCTTTGTTACCTCGTAGGAGAGGAAATTCCACAACTGGGGAGCAACAATTGAAAAATCCCACCTGCAGGTCCTGGTCATCCTGACTTACGTTAAAGTTGGGACCCAAATGAAAAGTTGGAATCCATATAAAAAGAAGGCACCCACAAGAAAAATTGGCACCCATGTGAAACGTTGGCACCCCCCGTGAAGGCACCACCAGTGGCCCCAAAAGCCACACAGATTTGTGGTGGCAGAACCCAAGCCATTTAGGGTCAAAAAGGACACTAACAAATTCCCCTATTCCTCCCTTTTCAATGGAAATAGATAAAATGACAGAATGCTGATGCCACTGAATCTTATTTTTTGGCACATTACCAGCACTTACTTAACTTTAATCAAGTTCTTCAAAGTCACACTTGTTCAAAGGAGGCTTTTACATGTCGATCCTTTCTCTGAAGATCATTTATCCCCCTCCATTATGTTCAATCACTAGTGAAGAGTCAGGTATCATCAAGTCTATGAAAGATTCTTGTTTAACAGGGAGAACATAAAAATGCAATCTGGGAAGGATTCTCTGATTATGTTTTTGGCCGCTGTTCTCCGCTCAAGGCAGGGAAAATTGTCCTTTGGTATTGGCAAGGAGAGGTATTAATGGCCCCAACAAACAAGAAACATGTCAAGTGATATGCACTATGTTCTTTCCATTAATGATCAGGGTAATCTTCTGTCCTCATGAAAGCAGAAGTTGAAGAATGGCAAGTCAGAAAGACTGCAGGGTGACCTTGGGCCAGCGACATAATCCCAGTCTCACTAACAGGGTTGCAGGGAAGACAAAATGGGGGAGAAAATCTTGTATATCAATGTGGGTCCTCGGTGAAGAAAAAGTGAGATAAAAATATGAAAAAGTGAAGTAAAAATGAGAAAAGGTAAAGTAAAAATGAGGTGAAAAGTGAGGCAAAATGGGCAAAAAGGTGAAAAATGGAAAAAAAAGTGAGGTAGAATGAGAAAAGAGTGAGGTAAAAATGAGAAAAAGGTGAGGTAAAAATGAGGAATGGTGAGGTAAAAATGAGAAAAAGGTGAGGTAAAAATGAGGAATGGTGAGGTAAACATGAGAAAAAGTGAGGTAATAATGAGGAAAGGTGAGGTAAAAATGAGAAAAAATGAGGTAAAAATAAGGAAAGGTGAGGTAAAAATGAGAAAAAGTGAGGTTAAAATGAGAAAAAGGTGAGGTACAAATGAGAAAAAGTGAGGTAAAAATGAGAAAAAAAGTGAGGAGGAGCTGCCTGAGGTGTCTTTTGAACTGAGCTTTGGGGACAAGATTGTTATGGCTCTGGAGCTCTTCCCAAAAACCAAGAGGATGCAAGAGGAGCTAGAGGAAAGGCTGTGTTCACCATATCCTTCTTCAGCTCCTCCAGAGCTGAGCAGGCCTTCCAAGGGGACACAGGAGGAGACGTCGGGGATGGGCACAAGAGGAAGAGATGACGGGGCACCCCCAAAGTGCCTCTTCTCCTTCAGCCATTTCTTCCTGTGCCCCCCCAAACATAGCATGTCTGCCTCAAGCTCCTCACTGGAGGCAGCGCCAGGGGTCCCCGCAGCTCTTGGACAACCAGAAAAACTTTTCTTGTCTTCAAGGGCTTCAGGATGGTCCACGTGGAAGAGAAGGCCTCTTTGCAATTTTCAGTAATATTGGCACCAGTTTCCACCATATTGAAGCTTGGACAATTTTCAGCTGTGGTCTTTTCACCTTGTCCTTTGGTTAACCAAGACACATAGTGTGAGCAACGCTGAAGAACTGAAAATTATGCTTTAAAGAAATACACCCCCCCACCATATTATATTCATAATAACAATAATTCTAATCTGAACCTTGCCAACAATAGGACTCCAGATCTCAGAAACTGGCATTCACATCACTCAGGGTCCATCAATGCCATCTAGGTATGCTGTGCAGAAATTGTTCAAACCAGGACCAGAAGGTGCAATGGACTTCCCAGCCTCTTCCACCACTGGCAACCAGCTCAAAGCACATCTGAGAGATTTTATCGGTGTGGTTGTAGAAACTGCTTTCAAGTTGCAGTCAACCTATGTGACCCTGCAGCAAATTTGGCACCCCTACCCAGAGCAAGGCACCCACCAGAGTCCCCAATAATATCTCCAGCACAGTGCAATTGAAGCAGAACAGAAAGCCCCATGTAATTCCATGGTGGGGAAAAAGTAATCGTTTTTTCCCACACGTGCACCATAGATAGTTGCTGAAGCCTGCCAGATTCTTTGATCTTGACTTGGCTCCATTGAAGCCAATGGGGAATTTCTGGTGGTGTCTGTAGAGGGTGCATTTTTAAAATAGAGGAATCAAACTTGCAGGGTGTCTTGAGGAAATTTTCCTGAGAGCACCCAATTTTGGTGAAGTTTGGTTCAAGGGAAAATAGGGGTTGTGGGGTTACCCCTTTGAGGACCCATAGTACTTCCCCCTAATCCGGTGGTTCTCAACCTGTGGGTTGGGACCCCTTTGGGGGTTGAACGGCCCTTTCACAGGGGTCGCCTAAGACTCTCTGCATCACTGTTCTCCATCTGTAAAATGGATAAATGTTAGGGTTGGGGGTCACCACAACATGAGGAACTGTATTAAAGGGTCGTGGCATTAGGAAGGTTGAGAACCACTGCCCTAATCCAAACCTGAGTGCTCTTTCCAGGAGGGTCTCCTGAAGCCACCCTAAAACTTTGGTGCCTCTATCATGAAAACTGTGCTCCCTGCATACACACACACCCAGTAATTCCTCATAATTCCTACAATAGAGCCAGGTCAGTTCAACCAGATTAGAGTCCATCACTCATGTGAAGGAGGGGGGGATCGAACCGGTTCTCCAGTTTAGAGTTCGCCGCTCGTAACCATTACACATGGAAGTCAGTCCCCTTAGAAGGGCAGAGCTCTGCTGAGCAGCAGTGGCGTAGGAGGTTAAGAGCTCGTGTGTCTAATCTGGAGGAACCGGGTTTGATTCCCAGCTCTGCCGCCTGAGCTGTGGAGGCTTATCTGGGGAATTCAGATTAGCCTGTACGCTCCCACACACGCCAGCTGAGTGACCTTGGGCTAGTCACAGCTTCTCGGAGCTCTCTCAGCCAAACATCTCACAGGGTGTTTGTTGTGAGGGGGGAAGGGCAAAAAGATTGTCAGCCCCTTTGAGTCTCCTGCAGGAGAGAAAGGGGGGGGATATAAATCCAAACTCCTCTTCCTCTTCTTCTTCTCAGACTGGTAGATCTTCAGCACTTTATATCCTGGCTTATCGTCAGTTCAGCTGACCAAACGACTCAAATTTAAAGCTGCGGACCTCAGAACAAATGGAGCTGCGCCAAAAAGAGGCGGCAGTTTGTCGACAGTTTGCCCTTTTTGAGAGGCGAGGCCGCGCTCATTCAAATCTGCAAATCAAATTGGGATTCCATTGAAAGCAGGAATCCAAAGACCCATCTCCATATTTGGATTACTTTCCCCAGCTCAGAAGCTGTTGAGCCGCCTCCGTCCTCTCACATCACCGGGTGGGAAAGTAATCACATTGAAGCGGGATAGTTTCTTTTGTCTGGGTTGAAAGCTCAATTAATTGCCTGGGTCTTTTAATCTGACAAGGCCCCCGAATTCAAGTTCAAGTTCAAAGACCTTTACTAGGCATTAAAACATAGCAGAGCTAAGTAATCCAAATACAGTTTTACAAGATAGAACAGGTACTCCTGTTTCAAAAATGCATACATCAGAGCGAAAGAGGAGACCAGGAAATCATTTCGTAATAGTGAGCAAGAATTTGGCCACTAGGTCCAATTCGTTTCTGGGATTCTCTCATTCAGAAGATAGTTCAGTTTAAGAGTAAAAAGGCGTGGATGGACCAGTAGGGGATCCCCTAGAAACAGGTTTGGTCTAAAATCGTTAAATTTTGGACAAACTAATAAAATGTGCTCCAATGACTTCTCAGAGGTTTGACAGTGTTCACAGGTACGCTTTTGATGTGAAGGTGCCGTGAATCTCTCTGGGGAAAAGGTTAGTGGAAAAGTGTTGGTTCTCGCTCTGGTCAATAGCCACCTCAGCTTAGGGTCGGACAAGATGTTTAAATATGCCGCTGTCTTGCATTTCCCGGGCATGATGTTAAAATGGAGGGGAGAGAACAAGCTCCTTGCTTTACTAACTAGATATTGGTGTTCCTGGTCGAATAGCCGTACCTTGATACAACGTTGTATCTCGCTGGGAGAAAGCATGAGGAGCTGGTCCCAAGAAAGACCCAGGGAGGAAATCTTTGATTTGATATGAGCCCACCAGGTAGAAGATTGAAGTTCGTGGAGGCCCCCGAATTACATTCTTTACCCTTCTCGCCTGTCTTATGTAAGCCCAGAAGGGAAGGGGCACCCATTAAATCTAATAAATGAATAAATAAGATCCAAAGAACGCAGGGAAACACCCTCCTTCAGATTTAATAATTTCCTGTCAACTGAATCGGCACGTTATTCTTTTTTCAAGTGCCTTTCCTATCCACAATCACTCTAAATGTTCTCCAAATTATGATGAATGATCACGTTCCCTCCTACATGAAAGGGAGAAGCCCTCCAGAGCGAACAGACCAGGGCAGCGTTGCTATGACGACTTTAAAATGGAGGCCGTTCTGCAGAGCACTTCGTGAAAATCGCATCTTTTCTAGGCCACTTTAGAGAGGAAAAGCAGCCCGTCTCGGCCAGCGGCTGTGGCCAGTTCAATACTGGAGGAATGCCAGTTGTAGAAGGGGGTAAAAGAGCCGGCGTGGTGTAGTGGCTAAGAACAGGGGAATTCTAATCTGGAGAACCAGGTTTGATTCCCCACTCCTGCACCTGAGCGGCAGAGGCTTGTCTGGTGAACCGGATGTGTTTCCGCACTCCTACATTCTTGCAGGGTGACTTTGGGCCAGTCATGGTTCTCTCAGAACTTTCTCAGCCCCACCTGCCTCACAAGGTGTCTGTTGTGGGGAGAGGAAGAGAAAGGAGCTGGTAAGCCACCTTGAGTCTCCTTACAGGAGAGAAAGGTAGGGTATAAATCAAAACTACTACTACTCCTCTCTTCTAAAATGGCTAAAACAGGCTGTTCATTCTGGCACCCCAACATGTGGCCAGACAGTCGTCTCCTGGTGCCCCTAGGTGTTGGATTCGCCTTTTGCAACTTAGTTTTGCAGTTTTGGAGGCAGAAGGATCTAAAATGAAACTTGTGCATTGAAACACCACTCATGAAAAGAAGAAGAAGAAGAGTTTGGATTTATATCCCCCCTTTCTCTCCTGTAGGGGCTTACAATCTCCTTGCCCTTCCTCCCTCACAACAAACACCCTGTGAGGTGGGTGGGGCTGAGAGAGCTCCAAGAAGCTGTGACTAGCCCAAGGTCACCCAGCTGGCGTGTGTGGGAGTGCACAGGCTAATCTGAATTCCCCAGATAAGCCTCCACAGCTCAGGCAGCAGAGCTGGGAATCAAACCCGGTTCCTCCAGATTAGATACACGAGCTCTTAACCTCCTACGCCACTGCTGCTCCACAGAGCCTGCGCTGGTTTCTGGTGTGCCCAATTCAAAGTGCTGGTATTAACCTATAAAGCCCTAAATGGCTTCAGTACTTGACTTTGTTACTTGGGTACTTGAGGGAAGTCGGAGTGGGAGGCCCACCCGGCTGCCCCGCTCCCTTCAGAGCTGAGGGGAGTGGAATCAGTCTACAGGGCCATTACAACAGTGGCCCCTGCAGCTATAAACACAACTCCCTGGGTTTGCGTTGATTAATTTAGTTCTTTATTGAAACACTTCTGCCATCGCTGCAAATGAGACAAAGACCCAATTCACAGACAGTGCAAGCTGTAAATTAAAAATTAACACAGGGATAAAATGACATCCCGTTCAAAGATAAATCAGTCATCGCCCCCCGCCCCCCGCGCAAAAGCACCAAACAACAATATGCCAGTTTATGACAAAAACTCTCATTACGTTACGACTGTAATTAGTTTCACTTTAAAAGATCAAGGGAACAGCTCGAGTTTACACACTTTTCCAAACACCTCTAAGGAAGGTCCTCTCCTAACCTCCTCTTGTTGGCCGTTCCAAAGATCTGGATCCATGAGTGAAACGGGACTCTCGCAATCTTACGGATGGAGGGTGCTGCAACGCAGAGCTGACTGAGGAGGGGCTGTCGCACGGTTGCAGAAGATCCCAGCCACCAATTATTAACCACTGGCACGCACACTCAATTGAGCTCTCCTCCGCTCTCCTCCATTTTGTTTGTTTTGTTTTTCTGTATATCTGGTCTTGCGATGTGGTGGTGTATATCATCAGTTGGAATAGTGTTATTTAACAGTCACCATCCGTAGATATCATTTAGGTGTAGTGTTTTGTTGTACAGTTTTCGTATTACTGTATTATTTATCAACAAGAGGAGGACTCTTTAGTTTGGAGAGGAGACGTCTGAGGGGGATATGATTGAAGTCTATAAAATTATGCATGGGGTAGAAAATGTTGACAGAGAGAAATTTTTCTCTCTTTCCCACAATACTAGAACCAGGGGGCATCCATTGAAAATGCTGGGGGGAAGAATTAGGACTAATAAAAGGAAACACTTCTTCACGCAACGTGTGATTGGTGTTTGGAATATGCTGCCACAGGAGGGGGTGATGGCCACTAACCTGGATAGCTTTAAAAGGGGCTTGGACAGATTTATGGAGGAGAAGTCGATCTATGGCTACCAATCTTGATCCTCCTCGATCTGAGATTGCAAAGGCCTTAGCAGACCAGGTGCTCAGGAGCAGCAGCAGCAACAGAAGGTCATTGCCTTCACCTCCTGCACGTGAGCTCCCAAAGGCACCTGGTGGGCCACTGCGAGTAGCAGAGAGCTGGACTAGATGGACTCCGGTCTGATCTAGCTGGCTTGTTCTTATGTTCTTATGTTCTTATCATTTTGAAATAGACGTAAGCCACCCTGTGCCCAGCTGTGGCTGAGAATGGGCGGTTTATGAATCCAATAAAATAAATACACAAACAAATGAAGCCTTGCCACAATGGTCGACCAAGGATCTCATTCCAGAACAGGTCCAAATCAGCCAGTGGTGGCCAACAGGCAGATTGCCAGATTTCATGCTGCTTCAAACATCCACGTTTTCTTTAAGGGCAACCTCATGAAGAACATGCTGTAGGAGCCCAACCAAGAGGTTACAGGAGTATGGATCTGTGTGGGTTAACCACCTGAGGCTAGAAGGGAAGGGAAGGGGCGTAATGAGGCAAACCGGAGCCCTGGGCAAAACCTGAGTTGGATGCCCCCCATGGGCAGCCACCCCACCTCGACCAAAAAAAATTTTTTTTGCACCAGGTCATTGGTGCCTGCAGGGGGTGCATTTTTAGACATATCACCACCAAAATTTCAGCGTATCATCAGCAGACTGGAGCAGCAGTGGCGTAGTGGCTAAGAGCAGGTGCACTCTGATCTGGAGGAACCGGGTTTGATTCCCAGCTCTGCCACTTGAGCTGTGGAGGCTTATCTGGGGAATTCAGATTAGCCTGTGCACTCCCATACATGCCAGCTGGGTGACCTTGGGCTAGTCACAGCTTCTCGGAGCTCTCTTAGCTCCACCTACCTCACAGGGTGTTTGTTGTGAGGGGGGAAGGGCAAGGAGATTGTAAGCCCTTTTGGGTCTCCTACAGGAGAGAAAGGGGGATATAAATCCAAACTCTTCTTCTTCTTCTTCCTTATGATACTCCCCAGGTTTGGTGCAGTTTGGTTCAGGGAGGCCAAAGTTATAGACCCTCAAAGGTTGGTGTTTGGAATATGCTGATTGGTGTTTGGAATATGATTGGTGTTTGGAATATGCTGCCACAGGAGGTGGTGATGGCCACTAACCTGGACAGCTTTAAAAGGGGCTTGGACAGATTTATGGAGGAGAAGTCAATCTATGGCTACCAATCTTGATCCTCCTTGATCTGAGGTTGCAAATGCCTTAGCAGACCAGGTGCTCGGGAGCAGCAGCAGCAGAAGGCCGTTGCTTTCACATCCTGCATGTGAGCTCCCAAAGGTATCTGGTGGCCACTGCGAGTAGCAGAGTGCTGGACTAGATGGACTCTGGTCTGATCCAGCAGGCTCTTTCTTATGTTCTTATGTTCTTATATTTTGACAACAGCTTCTAAGCATTCGCTGAAACACTGAAAGCTGCTTCTGGAAACTTACTTAAGGAAATATAAAGCTGGGAGTCATCAGCATATTGAGACAGGTGGTATCTCCAATCAAATGGTCTCCACAAACCAAGCTGAGGAGCAGGGCGTAGCTGCAATGGGACATCTGGGCAGCTCGCCCCGGGCGCCGCCATTGCAGTTACGTCTCAGGGGCAAAGCAGAAGGGGGCAGGAGGGGGCACGCGGGCAGTTCATGCCCCGGGCACAGTTTCCCCTCCCTTCGTCACTGCTTAGTTGATACTTGGAGAACAGCTGCCAGCCATGATAGCTAAGACCACCATAAGACCAATTTGAATGTTTATAAAATTTGGTTGTTTTTTTCCCACCCACCCCCCTTTAATCATAGTCACCAGTTCAGAGTACGTTCTCCTTGTTCCTTTGCTTTCAAAATATCTGCCCCACCCTTCCATTAAACTATCTTCAAGGGTAGACCCACATAAGGCAATTTGTAGTAGTCTCGTTCAGAAATTACAGAAGAGGGGATCAACGTGGCCAGATCTGTCAGGTTCAACGGGGAAGAGAAACCTCAGATCAGTTGCAGATGGAAGAAAGTCCCCTCCCCCACAATCTTCACTTGCTTCATGAATGGCAGTCAAATCCAGTCTAAACTTGGCAAATCAATTGCCTATCAGGACATCACATTTCCCAACCAACATCACTTCAGTCTTGTCTGGATTTGGTTTGAGCTGGTTTGCCCTTATCTACTTAAGAACATAAGAACAAGCCAGCTGGATCAGACCAGAGTCCATCTACTCCAGCTCTCTGCTACTCGCAGTGGCCCACCAGATACCTTTGGGAGCTCACATGCAGGATGTGAAAGCAATGGCCTTCTGCGGCTGTTGCTTCCGAGCACCTGGTCTGCTAAGGCATTTGCAATCTCAAATCAAAGAGGATCAAGATTGGTAGCCATAGATCAACTTCTCCTCCATAAATCTGTCCAAGCCCCTTTTAAAGCTATCCAGGTTAGTGGCCATCACCACCTCCTGTAGCAGCATATTCCAAACACCAATCACACGTTGTGTGAAGAAGTGTTTCCTTTTATTAGTCCTAATTCTTCCCCCCAGCATTTTCAATGAATGCCCCCTGGTTCTAGAGACATTGTGAGAAAAGAGAGAAAAATTTCTCTCTGTCAACATTTTCTACCCCCCATGCATAATCTTTATAGACTTTTCCAATCATATCCCCTCAGACGCCTTCCTCTCCAAACTAAAAGAGTCCCAAACGCTGCAGCCTCTCCTCATAAGGAAGGTGTCTTTCCAGTCTCTCAATCATCCTTCGCTAGCTCTTCTCTTGCACTTTTTCTATCTCTTCAATATCCTTTTTGAGATGTGGCTTACCAGAACTTTCGAACACAGTAATTCAAGTGCGAAGCCCCTACTACTGCTTTTTTATATAAGGGCATGACAATCTTTGCAATTTTATTATCAACTCCTTTCCTAATTATCCCCAGCATAGAGTTTGCCTTTTTCACAGCTGCCATGCATTGAGTTGACATTCCCATGGAACTATCAACTAAGATGCCCAAATCCCTTTCCTGGTCTGTGACTGATAGCACTGACCTCTGTAGCATGTATGTGAAGTTTGGATTTTTTGCCCAAACTTGACCCCTGCATTCATCTGCAACAGACAGCTGCTTATGTCGGCTTACTAAATTGCACGTTTAGTTGGGCATCACCAAAGCAGTGACAGTATCCAACTCCAAAGCCTTGAATGATATCAGGGAAATAATATGGATGTTGAAGAGCGTTGCTGAGAGAATGGTGCATGAGGGACAGCAGACATCAAATCCCCTGTTGACAGCCTCTGTGATGGGCCCTCTTTGTGTTTCAATTGACAACAAGATGCTGAATGGTGATCCATGTTGCTGCCTTTATATTACATGAGCATTCCATCCCTGACTGAATGTTTTCCCCTGTCCCCCCCCCCAAAAAAAATCACAGCATTTCACTCAAGCTAAAGTAATAATGGAAGCCATCTGGTGAAATATATTTCTTGAATTCCATCATGATATTCAGTGACCGCTCTAGCATTGTGCGGTACCGGACACATAGGGCAAGATCACGCATCCTGGTGGACAATTTGATTTCTCATCACTAGATCCCTTGACATTTGACCATGACCCACAGATGAACATGTGAAACTAAGTCCACTGGAAAATGATATTTAAGGCAGGGTGACATGTAACACAGATGTGTAATTGTCTGTTCTGTCATAGCCCATTCAGATAAGCCAAATCTAAAGATCGCCACTTTTGAGTGACAAACATGGATGTCTGAATCAGATCTAAGCTCACTGATAAATCTAAGTGAAACATATTTTTGGAATACATGGCTTCCAGCCCTCTGTGCTTGCCCATTTTCGCCTGCCTTCATCCTATTGGTTGTCCTTCACACACAGATGTTGACATTTTGATCCCGGAACTCGACGGCATGCTCCATCTTGTCCTCTTCCTCCAGACGGGCATCAATCCATAAACACTGCCATGCCATTTCTGGCAAATTTCTGCTTGCACCTTGAAAGGAAAAAACTCACTGTGACAGTTGTAGGTTTCTTGACAAGGTTAGAAAAGAGCCAGACTTTAACCATGTGATTCCTCACAATGAAGAAGAAGAAGAAGAAGAAGAAGAAGAAGAAGAAGAAGAAGAAGAAGAAGAAGAAGAAGAAGAAGAAGAAGAAGAAGAAGAAGAAGAAGAAGAAGAAGAAGAGGAGGAGGAGGAGGAGGAGGAGGAGGAGGAAAAGAGGAAGAGGAAAAGAGGAAGAGGAAGAGGAGGAGGAGGAGGAGGAGGAGGAGGAGGAAGAGGAGTTTGGATTTAAATCCCCTCTTTCTCTCCTGAAGGAGATTCAAAGGAGCTTACAATGGCCTTTCCCTTCCCCCCCACAACAAACATCCTGTGAGGTGAGTTTGACTGAGAGAGTTCTGAGAGAACTGTAAATAGTCCAAGGTCACCCAGCAGGAATGTAGGAGTGCAGAAACACATCTGGTTCACCAGATAAGCCTCTGTCACTCAGGTGGAAGAATGAGGAATCAAACCCAGTTCTACAGATTAGAATCCACCTGCTCTTAACCACTACACCACGTTGCTCATAGTCCTTCTGACACGCCCAGGAAAAAGCCCATCAATAGCCACTTTGGGGTCAGGAAGGAATTTTCCTCCATGCCAGATTGGCCAGGGATCCAAGCATTTTTTGTCTTCCTCTGAGCATAGAGCAGTGGTCACTGGGGTACTGGAGGGAGGTAGTTGTGAATTTCCTATGTTGTGCAGGAGGTTGGACTAAATGACCTTTGCGGTCCCCTCCAGTTCTTATGTTTCATGCATACTGAAAAAAATAGTCAATGATTTACCTCTTTATTCAGGAAACAGTACAGAACGGCTACAAGGAACCCCTGAAAAAGAAAAAAAAGCACAATATGGAGGACAATCCAATCCATGAACACGTGAATCTCCCCTATACCCAATTCGTCAGGTCCATATTGCCTACTCAGATTGGCAGCAGGCCTTCAGGGTCTCAAACAAAGGCCTATTATTTGGTCCTTTTAACTGGAGAGGCGGGGGATTGAACCTGAGCCCACTGAGCCACTGTCTTTATTCATGGCCATCTAACATAGCTCTGGAAAAGCAGACAGTGGAAGTTTGCAAACCAAGATTTATTTTCTGCCGTATGATGTTCACACTGAGGCCCCTTCCACACATGCCGAATGATGCACTTCAATCCACTTTCAATGCACTTGCAGCTGTGCGGAATAGCAAAATGGACTTGCATGCAAACAACTGTGAAAGTGGATTGAAAGTGCATTATTCTGCACGTGCGGAAGGGACCTCAGAGAGGGAAGGCAGATGAGATGTGTTCCTGCAAGTTGCCCTCTCCAGCAGCAGTGAAATCTGTGAGCACTGCAGAGGGGGGGGGGTAAGGGTTTGCCTATCCAAATGCCACCCCCAAAAATAGGAAATCAGGGAGAAAAGTCTTTGCCTTAAATTTTCCCACACATGGTATTTGGATGCATAAAGAAACATGGACACCCCTCGCCTGCAGCCTGAAAGTCTGCAGCCCAAACACATCTCAGGTTGGCATCCCGTTTCTCTTGGGATCACCTTTGTGTATCTATTCCCCTTTGACCCCACAATCACCTGGAATGATCCGATGCACAGCTCTAAGTAGAAACGAATTCCCACGTGGGCATGTTCTCCTTCCGGAACAAAGTTGAAGACGATGCAGTGCGTTCCAAATAGAGGAATGAGGAGGAGGGTCGATTTGGAGAGGCGTCTGAAATGGGGAGTAGGGTTGGCAATTCGGATCAGTCAAAACAACAATTCGGTCCGAATCGCCTCTGATTCGGGCAGATTCGGACCGAGCCAGGTCCGAATCAATGGCATCCAATTCGGAGCTATCCGAATCAGTGGCATCTATTCGGCGCCATTACCAAATCGGGCCCCTGATGGCCCAACTCGTGTTTTTTTAAAGCCCTCCGACGAAAAAAAACCCCTTCCCTCCCAAGTCCCCAACAAAAACCTTCCCTCCCTCTGTCCCAAAAGTGTGCCCCTTGTTTGAAGTGTGTTGCAGAATGGCTTCATTTTAAGAGGTGGAGGTTCTGTAGGGTTTTCCGGGCTGTGTGGCTGTGGTCTGGTAGATCTTGTTCTTAACAAGTTGCCTGCATCTGTGGCTGGCATCTTCAGAGGTATATCACAGAGAGGTCTATTACACAGTGTCCAGTGTCTAAGCAGGCTTCATGTGTAGGAGTGGTGGTAAAACACAGTAAGCCTTTTCAAGTTCTATAGTGGGAAGACTAGAGAGCTGGGAGATACTATGCTCTGAAGTGGCTCTATTGCAGGCAATGGGAAATTTCTTGGGGAGGGCTGTGGGGGGCACATTTCTAAAGGTAAAGCCACAAAACTTTCAGGGTATCTTCAGGAGAGTCTCTTGATGACACCATCCAGGTTTGGTAAACTTTGCTTTTGGGGGTTCAATGTTATAGGCCCCAAAAGGGTAGGGCCCATCTCCCATCGCCCCCTGAAGCTTAAAGAAAGTTCAGAATATTCTGAAAGACCCGTCTCACCCTGCATACTCTTTTTTTTGAAATATTACCACCTGGCAGACGATACAGGATCGTAAAAACAAGGACAAATAAGCTCAGAGACAGCTTCTATTCTAGAGCTGTGGCTATGCTGAACTCTATGGTGTCGCGTTGACGGGGCTGTGGCTGTGTAGGGATGGTTGGAAGGGGATTGTGGAAGATGGGGTGCGAGGACTACAGAAATATGCATTGGGGTATGTTTGTATTTTTGTTGTGAATGCACAATGACATTAAAGTTTATCTTATCTTATGTGCACCCCGCAGCCTTCCCCCAGGAATTTCCCATTGGCTGCAATGGAGTGAAGTTACTGAAGAGCACAGAATCTGGGGAAACTTCTTGGGTTGCCTGTCAGGGGTGCATTTTTGAGTTAGTGGCACCAGAATTGTGGTATATCATTTGGAGACTGTCCTGATAATACTCCCAAGTTTGGTGAAGTTTGGTTCAGGGGATTCAATATTATAGACTCTCAAAAGTGTACCCAATCTCCTGTTAGCTTCCATTGGAAACAATGGGGGATGGGGCACCCCCTTTGGGGGTCAATAACTTTTGACCCCCTGAACCAACATTCTCCAAACTTGGAGAGAATCATCAGGACAGTCTCCGGATGATATCCTGAAAGTTTGGTGCCGCTAGCTTTAAAAACACCAAAAAAATACAAAAAAATTAAAACGGACCCAAATTTTTCAGATTTACCCGAATTTTCGGGCATATCCAAATTGGCTATGAGTGGGATGCAGGCATACAGATCATTTTATGCCACAAAATTCGAAATTTACTGAATTTTCTGGGTATCAACCAACCCTAAGATTATTATAAGGGATGTGAAAATAGAATCATGCTGAAATGGCAAGAGATGGCCACTAGATGGCACTGGTCCCCATCATCTGAGCTGAGGACCTTCACAACATCTTGGGGCAGGAAGTTCAGAAGCAATTTCACTTCCATTTCCTTATTTTAAATGCTTCTATTTATTGTCTATTTAGTTAATTCATTTATACCCTGCCTTTCTCCACAATGAAGACCCACAACAGCTTTTAAGAACATAAGAACAAGCCAGCTGGATCAGGCCAGAGTCCATCTAGTCCAGCACTCTGCTACTCGCAGTGGCCCACTAGGTGCCTTTGGGAGCTCACGTGCAGGAGGTGAAAGCAATGGCCTTCTGAGGCTGTTTCTCCTGAGCACCTGGTCTGCTGAGGCATTTGCAATCTCAGATCAAGGAGGATCAAGATTGGCAGCTATAAATCGACTTCTCCTCCATAAATCTATCCAAGGCCCCTTTAAAGCTATCCAGGTTACTTTCTCTTTCTCTCCTCTTCTTTATCCTCACAAAACCCTGTGAGGTAGGCTAGGCTGAGAACGTGAGACTGGCCCAAGGTCACTCAGCAAGCACTGATAGCACAAGTGGGGATTCGAACCTGGGTCTTCCAGATACTAGTCTGACAATCTAAGCCACTATTCCGAACTGTCTGGCTGATGCATTTCGACAGGAGCGGAGTCCCCAAGACACCAAACACAAACATTTAAAAAACAAAATTCAGCCTTAAAACAATCGAGAAGTTGTATTGTCGAAGGCTTTCGCGGCCGGAATCACTGGGGTGTTGTGTGGTTTCCGGGCTGTATGGCCATGTACTAGCAGCATTCTCTCAGTGACATTTCGCCTGCATCTGTGGCTAGCATCTTCGGAGGATCTGATAGCACAGTGGTTCTCAACCTTTGGGTCGCGACCCCTTTGTGGGTCAAACAACCCTTTCACAGGGGTTGCCTAAGACTCTCTGCATCAGTGTTCTCCATCTGTAAAATGGATAAATGTTAGGGTTGGGGGTCACCACAACATGAGGAACTGTGTTAAAGGGTCACAGCATTAGGAAGGTTGAGAACCACTGCCCTAGGCATTGATTGTGCCCTAGAAAGATGAGGCCTACTCCAGCTCAGAGACCACATCTGAAGTATTGATTATCCCCTAGGCCAGTGGTTCTCAACCTGGGGGTCAGGACCCCTTTGGGGGTCAAATGACCCTTTCACAGGGGTTGCCTAAGACTCTGAATCAGTGTTCTCCATCTGTAATTTGGATAAATGATAGGGTTGGGGGTCACCACAACATGAGGAACTGTATTAAAGGGTCGTGGCATTAGGAAGGTTGAGAACCAGTGCCATAGCAGGAAAAGCAAGTGGAGTATATACACCCGTTGGAGTGTCCAGAGTGGGGGAAAGAACCATTGTCTGTAAAAAGTAAAGGGTGCAATTAGCAAGCTAGATTTACATGTGTTGAGTGGGATCCACCCGTTAGCATGTGAGTAACAATGAAGATGGCAAGGTCAATAGGTGAGGGCATCTTGCCATCTTCATTGTTACTCACATGCTAGCAGGTGGATCCCACTCAACACATGTAAATCTAGCTTGCTAATTGCACCCTTTACTTTTTACAGACAATGGTTCTTTCCCCCACCCTGGAACTCTAACAGGTATATATACTCCACTTGCTTTTCCTGCTATCAGAACCTCTGAAGATGCCAGCCACAGATGCAGGTGAAACGTCAGGAGAGAATGCTGCTAGAACACGGCCATACAGCCCGGAAACCACACAGCACCCCAGTGATTCCAGCCGTGAAAGCCTTCGACAATAAACTCAATAACAACCCAATCAAGGACTCGATAAAACAAACAAGCACACAAACATGATGTGCCTGTTCAAACTCTGGGGGCAGTGGATGTTGGCAATTATCTCTGGTAACAGATACTTTTTCATTACAGCAGAGGGCACCGAAGCAAAACACAACTGAGCTTACCCAGGCGTGCGTGTTTGCTGGAAATGAAAAGAAGCTCGGAGCCACTTCATAGTTTCTAACTAATAAGAGGATTCTTTATTCATGAACTCAGTTTTAGATAGAAAAGTGGAAAGAGAGGTTCTCTGTTCTAATCTAACTGGATGGCAAGGTGTGGGCAATTTAATATATATTAGCAGAGTAAAACAGAAGAGAAAGATTCTCAGTTGCTTTTATATAAATGAGTTTACTAACTATAGGGGAGAGTTACATGGAAATAAAATGAGAAATACTTTCTTTCCTGTTACATATCTACATTACTATACACTCAGTTACATCTTGCTATCTATCTGGTTTCTCCTCGTGATCACATCCTGCTGGTGTGCTATCTGTCCAAACAAAGAAACAGAGTTAACTTTATAACTTTTTTACCAGCATGTCGGCAAATGTGGTCTTGTAACCCCCATGCTCAGAATGGGTTGACCCAGTAAGGGGTGGAGACTCAAAGCAGCAGAAGGCTGCAGAGCTCATGTAGTTTGGAGGAGACAAGGCTACCAGACTTGGACCTTGGTTTGTATAAGCCCTTAACACCTTGTTAAGGTAACTGCAATGTTGTTGGGAACTACTGGGAAGGTAGTTGTTTATTTTTGCTATGTTGTAAATGTTGGAGTTTATTGTTTCAGGGTTTTTTTGTGTTTGTAATGGGTGAAAGTTCTCCTGGAAACCTTCATCATATTCAATCCTGTTCATCAAGCCCTTGGAGTCTTCAGGAGCCAGCCCACTTGCAAAGAAGAATTGGACTTGGCAGTATCAGTAGACTGTAAATATAAGGACTTGAAAATGCAACCTGAACAGGACCTAGAAGTGTGATGTTAAATGTTGGTGTTATATGTTATATGTTAAGAAAGTAAACCATTTCGTATTTTTTAATTTGTTGTTGCAAACTCATTCCAAGTTCTGCCCCACAGAACCCACAGTTAGAGGTTACAGTCTCACTTACCAATGGCTAATCAATAGAGCAGGTCACAAAACAGTGACCTCAGTAACTGGTTTACATACACACAGTTAACCCTTTCATAACTGAGTTGTGACAGACACTTGCAAATACCAATACGAGGGACGTTGTCGGCATCTCTTTGCACACATGGTACAGGAACGGGAAAGAGTGGAGGAGAAGCAGGAAAGAAGGAATTTCCCAGAGAGTGTCAGAGTGGTAGGGAAAAGGTTCCAGTATCTTGACCCCCTCTACCTATCTGACTCACTGATCAGTCCCCCTCTGCCTTGGAGGCAGGAAACAGACCACAGTCTTTCATTTCCAACAAATTACAGCCCAGTCACGGCAACCATGTAGAGAAATTGTTCTCTCTTTCTCACAATACTAGAACCAGGGGGCATACATTGAAAATGCTGGGGGGCGGGGGGGGAGAATTAGGACTAATAAAAGGAAACATTTTTTCATGCAACGTGTGATTGGTGTTTGGAATATGCTGCCATAGGAGGTGGTGATGGCCTCGAACCTGGATAGCTTTAAAAAGGGCTTGGACAGATTTATGGAGAAGTCGATCTATGGCAGGGGTAGGGAACCTGGGGCTCTCCAGATGTTCAGGAACTACAATTCCCATCAGCCCCTACCAGCATGGCCAATTGGCCATGCTGACAGAGGCTGATGGGAATTGTAGTTCCTGAACATCTGAGAGCCATTGCAGGTTCCTACCCCTGATCTATGGCTACCAATTCTTGATCCCTCCTTGATTCTGAGATTGCAAATGCCTCTTGGCAGGACCAGGGTGCTCGAACGAAAAGCAGCAGCAGCAGAAGGCCATTGCTTTCACATCCTGCACGTGAGCTCCCAAAGGCACCTGGTGGGCCACTGTGAGTAGCAGAGTGCTGGACTAGATGGACTCTGGTCTGATCCAGCAGGCTAGTTCTTATGTTCTTATGTTCTTATGTTTTCCTAGCAAGAGATGTACAGAAATGGTTTGCCATCCCTGCCTCTGTGTCATCGCTCTGGGCTTAACTGGTGGTTTCCCAGTCCCATGCCTATTCATGATCCCCCTCCCTGCTGTTTCAGTTCTCCAGCGCGCCCCAAGTTTCCATTCCTCATTTGTGCCCAGTCAATTACCTGTACTGAGAGGAGTGGCTGAAGTTCATTCGTCTAGGATCCAACTTTTTCAGCAGGATTCTGATAATGTTGATAAAAAGGCCAAAGTTGACCTGCTCGAGATTTTAAAAAGGGGACAGGAATTGGGAAAGTTCATCATTCTAGAATATCACCCTCATGTGCATTTTTGAAGGGCTAAGGTCTGAATGAGCTCTGCTTCTGGAAGTGCAGGTAGGGTTCAAAGCACGTTTGAATTTCACCCCTGCCCTGCTATCAATACTCCCTGCTACCAAAATACCAAAAAAAATTGGAAATATGATACACACCGCAACTGAGAAGATGATGGGGCCTTTGATCAGCCACCAGTAAGGAGAGTTGTCGGTTATGTCCCAGCACCTAGAAAGAGTACAAGATGAAGAGTTTGGACTCTATGGCGTTTCACCCTACAGAGGTTGCTCCCCAGGTTCCGTCCCCAAATCTCCAGGACTTTCCCAACCAGGATCTGGCAACCTCACCTCCCTGTCCACTGTCCCCTGGCCACCGCCACCAGCAACCTACACTAGTGTGACCAGATGTCCCGCTTTTGGCGGGACAGTCCCGCTTTTAAGCAATTTGTCCCGCATCCCGCGGGGTTTTTTAAATCTCCCGATTTTTGGAAGGCTGCCACACTGCCTTTTGGGGCACTCCTCCTTGTCACAGGGTGGGAAACAGGGGAGCACCCCAGAAGGCAGTGTGGCAGCCTCCCGCACTGCCGCACTGCCTTCTGGGGCACTCCCGTTTTAAAAAGGTCCCGCTTTTAAAAGGTGAAAATCTGGTCACCTTAACCTACACAGCAAGCTCATAAAGTCTACTCTTTCAAATAACCTTTTTCTCCTGGGAAACAGATCTCTGTAGACTGGAGACAAGTTCTATTTCTGGGAGTTTTCTAGGCCCCACTTGGAGATTTATAACTACACGTACAGGCCTGCATTAACTCCTTGTCTGTTTCGTTTCTGCCACCACCCTAAGCTATTTTTCTGCTCAGAAAGCCCCGGATAGAATCTGAAAAGCAGGCATGACTTACGCGGTGTCTTCAAAATGCACTTTAACCAAGATCCAAACAGTCGTAAAAAATGTTGGCACACCTGTAGGGTAAAAGAAAGAAGACAGAGAGTCTGGTGCTTTCTGCCAGCACCCTGATGGTCGGAAAATGATTTATATTCTGCTCAGCCCAGGAAGGGGGATCTATAGAGACCTCTGAAAGTCCACCTTCTGAATTTCACTCCAGATTTTGGAGTTCTGGATTAGTTGGTCTTGTTTCCAGAGAGCATTAATATCCCTCCATTGCCCCCTTTTTTATTTCCACATTTTGCATCGAGTGCTCAACATCTGTAGCAAACCCTCCTCTGTGTCCCAGATGTTCAGTTTCCAGATGTTGGGGTGCAAATGTGGCATTTGGATGAGAACTGACAGATCTATCTGCAGAGTTGGCGAGCACGAATCTTTCTCTTAATTTAATTGAAAAATAGATAAAAGAGGAAACCCCAGAGGTCATTGTTGGGTTTACAACTACCAAAAGAAAACAGACATGGTCCCCATCTGACCCCAAAGACTGTGGAATAAGTTGGTTCCTGAGGTGGAATCCAACCAGTTCTCACCACTTCTCTAGAAGTGGTTACTAATTTTTTCTGAGTGCCGAGAAGGGGTTACTAAAACAACCTCCCAGCCCAATAGGGACTGGAAGTGCGTGTGTGCGGCGGCCCCACTGTTTGAATCCCACCACCATCGGAAACTGTTATTAAAATTTTGGGATCCCACCACTGCTTGGTTCAGTCTTGATCGGATTCTATCGTATAATGGGCCATAGAAAAAATAATAGGCAAGATCTTCTACATTAAAGGCGCATGAGCAGAAATAGAGTTCAGGAGAAATTTTACATCTGCCCTGAATGTAAGCCAAGAGCATTGTCTGAAAACGGGCTCTTTAAATGTTCCCCCTGGTCATATGTCCATAAGCTCGGATTAACACTGGCTCATTCCGCACATGCAGAATAATGCACTTTCAAACTGCTTTCAGTGCTCTTTGAAGCTATGCGGAATGGCAAAATCCACTTGCAAACAGTTGTGAAAGTGGTTTGAAAACGCATTATTTTGCGTGTGCAGAAGGGGCCACAGTGAAATTTTTTTACCCTGCTGAAAACAAGAATACCATCTCAAAATCTTTGAATGTTGAGCAAACAGAATGCCCTGGCATGCTTCCTTACCATTTGCCCATTTACCAATTTTATTATAGTCCCAAGTTTTCATAATCTCAAGGGGAGGTAAATCATGAAATTGTGAAATAGGAGTCAAGACCTTGAACCCGTCGTTCCTGTTCTGTCTTTGGAATTGATTATTGGGTTTTATCTTATTGTATATTTTATTTCCCTGTATCTCTTTTATTTCATATGGTTTTCTGTTACATTGTTAAGGCCTGTGGCTATAACACTTAACAAATATTACACGTAATTAATATTATTATAGACTAGAACTCATCTTGCTTCTGCGCCTCAGTAACGCTTGCACAAACAGTCCTTTTGTAAATGAATGTTTTGAGAAGAAACTGAAGCCAGAGGTGGGATCCAGCAGGTTCTCACAGGTTCCCGAGAATAGGTTACTCATTATTTGTGTGTGCCGAGAGGGGGTTACTAATTGGTGATTTTACCATGTGATTTTTGCCTTAGTTACGCCCCTCCTCTCAGCAGTAGCGCGCAGAACTTGAAGCAGTCTAGCAGGAGGTGCACCGGCGTGCATGGCAGCCTGCGCCTGCGTACATTCCTTTCCTGCCCAAGGACCGGCGCAGCGGCTGCGTCCCTGCCACAACCCCACCCCAGGAATGCCCCACCCCCGGAATGCCCGACCACGCTCCCGTTGTGCCCCGCCCAGCCCCACTGGCACTACGCCACTGTTTGAATCCCACCACCATGGGAACCTGTTACTAAAAATTTTGGATCCCACCACTGACTGAAGCCCACACTTCACTTACCCCAGCCAAACAGAACGAGCCACCAGAAATATCTTCTTCCATGGGGAAAGGACGAGAGCAGAAGGCAATTTAAGTAAAGAGCTTCCACCAGGAGCCACATGAAATTGGTCATCATGAAATAGTGAGAGAAAACCACGGAGATCTTGCACTGGGACTGAAGAACGGGGAAAGTTTGTTAGTGGTTCATTCATAAGGAGCGGCCTGTTAGGACCGACCATTTCAAAATGGCGTCCTTGACATCCCGATCTGACGTAACTCAAAACTATCTGGATTCCGTCGGTTCATGCAACAGAGCCTGGAAAACAGCCTGCCTGGTAAACGCTGGGGAGGGGCCTCACGTTATGGGTCAGTATTGACCCAGTGCTTGCATGGGGACCACCTTTCCCCCTCCCCCCTTTTTAACAGCTGGGGCCCTACTGTCCCCCCCTTAGAGGAGTTTTAGCTGTTAGACGCCATCTGTTGTTTTGAAATGTTATATCATGATTTGAACGCTGTGTTTTAATGTGCACCAGTACTAAATGTACGGTGTTTGTTCATTTATTTGCTTGTTGTTTTGTTTGTTTGTTGTGAACCGCCCTGAGCCCTTCGGGGGAGGGCAGTATATAAGTTTAAAAATAAATAAATAAATAAATAAATAAATAAATAAATAAATAAATAAATAAATAAATAAATAAATAAATAAATAAATAAATGCTGCTTCTGGAGTTCCTAAACTGGGCCCAGTCAGTCAAACTTCATTACGGACACAGACTAGCAGAAGATCAACACATATTCCAGTGTAAAACATAGTAAAACAATAGATATGTATCTAAAAGGAATAGAAGAAGAAGAAAGAAGAAGAAGAAGAAGGAAGAAGGAAGAAGAAGAAAGAAGAAGAAAGAAGAAGGAAGAAGAAGAAGGAAGAAGGAAGAAGGAAGAAGGAAGAAGGAAGAAGAAGAAAGAAGAAGAAAGAAGAAGAAAGAAGAAGAAGAAGAAAGAAGGAAGAAGAAGAAAGAAGAAGAAAGAAGAAGAAAGAAGAAGAAAGAAGAGGAGGAGGAGGAGGAGTTTGGATTTATATCCCCCTTTCTCTCCTGTAGGAGACAATCTCCTTGCCCTTCCCCCCTCACAACAAACACCCTGTGAGGTAGGTGGGGCTGAGAGAGCTCCGTAGAGCTGTGACTAGCCCAAGGTCACCCAGCTGGCGTGTGTGGGAGTGCACAGGCTAATCTGAATTCCCCAGAGAAGCCTCCACAGCTCAAGCGGCAGAGCAGGGAATCGATCCCCGTTCCTCCAGATTAGAATGCACCTGCTCTTAACCACTACGCCGCTGCTGCTCTCAAAGCAAAACCTACTGGTAAAAGGAAGCTGGGGGCACACAAAAAAACCCTGGATCCGTGTTCCTCTTGTGTTTCTGTATTGATCCTCATTCATTCAATGAAACGGGAACTCAGACGGCTAGAGCGAGTGTGGAGGAAGTCTCGCGACGAAGTGGCGAGAACAACTTATAGGACGTTTATGAAAGCCTATGAGTTGGCGATACTGGAGGAGCTAATGTCCATTTCTGCGTCCTCCCTCGCATCCGCTAGCCCTCGCCCGTCTCATTTTTCTCGGATTTTTCGCTCCCTCCCCTCCTTGGTGGAGGTGTCTATAAACTCTCCACTGACTATCGGCTGTGAGGCACTTCAGAGTTTTTTTTGTAGATAAAGTCGCGTCACTCCGCCGGGACCTTCCGGCCACAATTGATACAGTAAAGCGAACTCGAGGCTCTCTCGCCGTCTTTGGGTCCAAGTCTGGACCGGTTTTCCCTACTCTGCGAGTCCGATGTTGACAGAGGTCCTAGCTGCTGTTAGACCTACTACCTGTCCTCTGGATCCGGTGCCCCTCTTGGCTGATAAAAGCTTCTGCCGTGGAGGAGTTACTTAACCCCACCTGTGTGAATATAGTCAACTGCTCCCTTGAGCAAGGCGAGTGTTTCCGGGTGGGTTGAAGGAGGCAGGTGGTCCGCCCACACTCTTAAAAAAAGACCAACTTTAGATCCTGGCGATCCTGGCCACCATTACCGCCCCGTTTCGAACTTGTGCGTTCTTGGGAAGGTAATTGAGAGAGTGGTGTTGGAGCAGCTTCCAGGGCTTCCTGGAGGACGCATCAGTGCTCGTGATCCCCGCTTCCAGTCCGGTTTCGTGAAGCTGGGCATGGGGACGGAGACCGTCCTCATTGCCATCACAGACATGCTCCCGCATGCAGCTAGATCCAAGGTGGATCGGCGCTGCTTGTGCTGTTACTTGATCTCACAGCAGCGCTTTGATGTGGTCGTATCCACGACCTTTTGATCCCATCCGCCTGGCAGCCTTCTGGAGTCGCGGGCATTGTCCCTCCAAATGGATTGCCTCGTTTCTCCAGGGTCGGGGTCAGCAGGTATGGTCTTGGGGTTGAGGTCCTCCCAGAGAGCCCCACTTAGTTGTGGGGTTCCTCAGGGGGCCTTGGCTTTCCCAGCTTTTATTACTAACATCTACATGCGACCCCTTGCTCAGCTGGTCGCGGAGCTTTGGGCTGGTCTGTCACCAATATCGGATGACAATTCCAGCTCATTCTGTTGATGGAGAGGGGGGCAGCCTCTGCCCCTGCAGCTCTACAGCATTGTCTGGAGTCGGTCGCTGGTTGGTTGAAGCAGAGTAGGTTAAAACTTAATCCAACAAAGACGGAGGTCCTCTGGCTGGGCCGGGGGAGAGACCAAGGGAATTCCAGCTGCCTATATTGGAGGGGGTCGTTTTGGCCCCGGCATCCCTCGGCTTTCAGTAGCCTGGGGGGGGGTCCGCTTCTGGACTCTGCCTTGTCAATGGAGAGCCAGGTGGCCCATGTTACCCAGGTGGCTGCGCTTTTTTCTCATCTTCGCCAGGCAATGGCCGGTTGGCTCCCTATCTCTCCCCAGGACTGACCTGGCCACTGTGATCCATGCGACAGTCACCTTGCCCGGTTAGATTACTGTAACTTCGCTTTCACAGCAAAGGAGCCTCCCCGCTGCGCATTGATCCAGAAGTTGAAGCTGGTCCAGAATGCAGTGGCACGGGCTTCTGACAGGTGAGTGATTACTCGGAACCATATCACCCCGCAACCTGTGCTACGCCATCTGCACTGGCTCCCAGTGTAAGGAGTTCCGGATCGGTCTTCAAGAATTATTAGTCAACAACCTTTAAAGGCCTTACGCGGCATGGGGCTCCTTGCATATCCTACGGGACCGCGAGATCACCCCCTTATGTCCCACATAGGCCACTGCGGCTACGGCAGTGGCAGAATTGCTGGTGACCCCTTAGCCCCGGGCTGACGATGCGGCTGGCCTCGACCCGAGGCCAGGGCAGCTTTACGGCTCTGGCCCCAGCCTGGTGTGGAATACCTTACCCCCATCCAGTCCGGGCCCTGTGGGATCTTAAAGCGAGTTCCGCGGGGCCTGTAAGACAAGGAATTATTCCACGGGCCTTTGGAGAGGAGGCTGGGCCACTGTTCCCATACTGCCCCCCACTGAAACTCTGCCGAACTTCCATCTTTGTCATCTCGGTTAGCCTGTTGTGACTCCATCTGGGCTCCACCCTGTCCCCTCCCTTTCCTCTTTCCTCTCCCCTCTTTCCTCTTTCCCCTTGCTTTTCTCCTTAGGAACGGGCTTCTGTTTGAACTTCGTTTTATACTGGGTTTGAATGTATTTGGATTGTTTCGTACTATATGTAACTGCCGCCTCTAGCTCTTTAATGTTTAAGTTATGTTGTTGAGTTGCTGTTAATAACAGCCATGTTGTTGAGCCGCCTCGAGCCCTTCGGGGAAGAGGCGGCCTATAAATCTAAAATATAAATAAATAAAAAATAAATAAATTCCCACGCCCAGCATCCGAGCCCCCACCCTAAACCTCAAACCCTTCTCTCATCGATAGTACATAATACATCCGTGACCTCTGCCTACTAACGTCCCCACCAAACTTTGCTCTCCCTTCCCCATCCTGTCACTTGCAGGGTTGAGAGATCTGATCTGCTCCAAGTTTATCAACAGCATACCGTGGAGAAGCTGCAGTAATCGGTGCCTTCCGTTTGGAAAACCACCAGGTCCCTGACGAAAATTGCAATGGCTTTCAGGATGAAGGTAAGAAAGAGGTGGATGTGGATGTAGTTCCTGGGGCAATGCAGCCTCCTGCAGGGACAAATAAGGAAAATGAGCCAAGGACGCAGAGCGGTTCGAACAGAAACTGCCATTGGCCATGCTGGCAGAGGCTGATGGGAATTGTAGTCCATGAACATCTGGAGCACCATAAGTTGGCCACCCCTGGTATAGAGGCAGAAGCGGACCAGCAATTAAGGGGGCTAAGACACAGCTGGATTTTTACACGTGGGTGGAATTATTGCTACAGTACAATGATAAAGCACGGCCGCTTGAATTTTTCTCCAGGTTGACCAGGATTCTCCAAACATACCTGAAGGAAATGAGGACCACAACAGCAATCGTGAGAGTGGCGGTGGAGACGCTGTAGCCAATGGTGTAGATGGTTTTCACCGTTGCCAGGTAGAACTGTTTGCATGGAAAGAAACAGCATGGTTAAGTGTGCTTTAGGAAAAAATCAAAGTTTCCCCTTTGGCAACAATTGGGTCAATCAGACATCCCTGAAGGCAGATGGTGGAGCAGGAGGGGTGGGTGCTGGGGGTGAACCTGAGGCACCAACTTTTAGGGATTTTAAGCAAAGGACTCGGACTGATGTATCAGAGCTTCCCCTTTCTAACAAAGCTCTTCCCGTTTTGCAGGGGCGTATGGCCCAGGGGGACATGTCGGGCCAAATGTCCCCAGGCTGCGGCCATTTAATCACATGGGGGGGCAGAAAATTGCTTAAAAGGAGCAGAGTGGTGTAATGGTTAAGAACAGGTGGATTCTAATCTGGAGGACTGGGTTTGATTCTCCAGCCCTTCGCATGAGCAGTGGTTACTTATCTGCCTAAGTAACACCCAACTCCTGAGTTGCAGCATAGAAAACCATATGACGGAAAAGAAGTGTTTGGAAAACCTCAATTTTGTCAAAGAGGTCTACAAACTCCTTCCCTTCCCCTCCCCACAACTGACATCTTGTGAGGTAGGTGGGCTGAGAGAGTTTGGAGAGAACTGGGCTCGTCCAAAGTCACCCAGTAGACTTCATGTGGAGGAGCAAAGACACCAATCCAGTTCACCAGATAAGAATCCGCTGCTCATATGGAGGAGAGGGGGACTCAAACCCAGTTCTCCAGATTAGAGGTCAGTACTCATGTGGGGGACTGTGGAATCAAACCCAGTTCTCCAGATTAGAGTCTGCCAGTCATGTGGAGGAGGGGGGAATCAAACCCGATTCTCCAGATCATAATCCACTGCTCTGAATCACTTCACCCCACTGACTCCTTGGAGCAACTTTCCTCGTGGCCCTCGTTGACACTCCAGTCGGGGCTCTCCTCTCCTCCCACCTCCACGAAATTTTGCACAGTGTCAAGTTTGTTGGCAATTACGTGCTCCGTTTCAGTCTCTCCGTCACGGATGATCTCCTCTTCCAGCGGACAAGCGACAGCATATGGCGGAGATGGGTCGGTCCAGCCTTGCGTTGTACAGTTTCTTTTCACCCAGCCTGCGAGGGAGAGTTTCAACCACATTAAGTTTGCAACTGCATAACCTTGCAGATTTGTCTAAGTTGCTGAACCTACCCTTTAGTAGGGCAGAGGGCATAACGTTAAATCGCGCAATGGTAAGGGCTCTCCTTGCGCGTGGGTTCGTTAAAGTATGGAGGTAGTAGGCCATACGTCTCTGCTCAAATGGAATTAGGAGTTGTGTTGGAGAGCAGGTTCGTTTGGCTGCTAGATGTAAATTTGCAAATTCTAGATCTAAAAGCCGATCTCTGACCCTATTGTACGCTTCCAAATAGGACATTAGGTAGAGAGATTCAATAGGCAGGCCGATGGAAATAATCTTTCTCTCGATTAGAGAAAACCAGGGGTTAGCCTGCATGTCCTGTGGTGTCAATGAGACAAGGGAGCGTTCGGATGGCAGGCAGTGAAGGCGGAGCCAAAATCTGAAGGCTCTAAGCCAAGCTTTATGTTCCAGGGTGTTTTGCCTGTGAGGGAGAGGAAGACGAGCAGAATAAACGGCTCCTTTCAATAGTGGCCGTGCACTTCATTCTGCTAATCTGATGGGTGTTCTATTGCCAGGTATCCAGGTATCTTCCTCTGCGCTAGCCAGCTGCCAAACATCCCACCTCTGTGATAAGCACTGAACAAAGACAACACACGACATAGTTAAGAGAGGCAGGTTGAGGCAGATGTGTCCCTCGATGTATCAAATCATCTAAATTACATTGATGTAATGTCTGAGGCTCAAGTCATTGTAATAAACACGAGAAGTCATTCAAATCGGTTTTAATTAACATATGGATATCGCAAAAGGTCTCCAGAAAGTTTGTGTATAATTTATCCTAACTTAGTGTATTGGATTCCTCGTTGTGTTGTTGTTTATCATGCAAACATACTGTTGAAGCAGCGGATTTACTCAGAGTAGACCGCCTTGCAGGAAGCAATGTAGACAAGAACCAACAGACACACAGTCACCAGTGCGGTTCTATTTATTGCTATCTACTGACAAAGTGCTTCGCCAGACCACAGGTGTTTTCGGGCACACCTCACTCTGTTGTCTGCGCTATCTATATACAAATGTGGTACCAATCAGGTGCCCTTACCTTATCAGGTTTTGCACACGGTACATGTTGTGCACTCAGTCCTAATTTGCACACAGCACCTGCTAGAAGGAGGGTCCAGCTGTCATTTAGATTTTGCTCATCTAAACACATGTTCTGACACATACTGTATGCAGAATTATTTATGCCTAATAAAGGTTTACTGTACTGTACTGCAGACACCACCTGTGGATCCTGGGCATCACCCACTCACCTCTCTTCTTTGTAAAGTGGACAATGACTCCTGGGCAGTCAAAGGTGAGAGTCTGTCCTGGGTTTGCATCTGGCCAGCAGAGTAATTCGTCCCATAATACCTGGCAGCCTTGGGGAGAGAAAAATGGCCTTTGAAATCTTGCTTCCCCTCAGCCGTATTTAGAAACCAGAACAAAAAGGGCAGAAGCTGATACGGGTCCTTTCCGCACAGAAAGGGGCTTTGTAGGCGAATATTCGGTTCAGCGAAAATTCTGTCGCAGTGCGCCAGTTCGTGCTTCGATGGAATAAACCTGATTTCCGGAACCCTGAGTCTGGTTGTTGGGTGGAGGTCGATGGGTACGGCGAGAGGAGAGAATCATGGGCATGCATTGCCCCTGTGCTTTTCCAACATGGGGGGGGCTACCTGAGCCACTCACCACAGGACAAGCTCTGCAAACTCTCCCGCGTACAAGCTCAAGGAACATCATGAACAATCCTAAGGTAGCTCTAAGAACTGCCAGAGAGTTTCGGTGGTTCCTAGAGCAACTGTGGTCGATTCCGCACTTGGGTTATCGACCTAAGTTCGAGCTGCGGTCAACCTAAGTGCTCCGCACAACCACAGGGATCGATGTGGTTTTGTACCAGCTTCACCGTGTAACGGTCAAATTTCTGACTCCAGTTGGGAACTACTACTTTTTCAGGGAACCACGCTCAAACTCAGCTCGATTCCAGTAAAGTGCAGACTCTTTGGTGCCAGGAGTCCCCCATTCAGCCAATCACAGCTGAGTGTTTCAGGCATGCGTACAGCTGGCCAATCAAAAAATGCCACCTTCGTCCCTCCATTCCTGTGGCAGTTTTTTTATAATGTGTGTGGGGATAGATGGAACATGGCCGTAGAACAGTAGGCAATCGGAACGGAGCAGCGAAGAGGCACAGGATGATTCTGCCCTCCGAGCTGAGATCAAGCTGGTTGCAGTGGGGAATAACAATGGCTTCGACCTAGGTGAGTACCCTTCTCAGGGAACTGGGTCGAACCTATGTTACTTGTGTGTGGAATCACCCTGTGAGTAACTTCCGGTCAGCATGGTGCAGCAGTTAAGAGCAGGTGGACGCTAATTCTTGAGAACCGAATTTGATTCCTCACTCCTCCACATGAGCAGCTCACTCTAATCTGGGGGATGAGATACAATTCCCGGTTCCTCCACATGAAGCCTGCTGGGTGACCTTGGGCTAATCATAGTTCTTTCAGAACTCTCCCAGCCCCATCTATCTCACAAGACGTGTGTTGTGAAGAAGGGAAGGGAAGACAATAATAAGCTGCCTAAGACAGTAAAAGGAGGGGGTTATAAAAACCAACTCTTCTTTTTTCCTGTTACTGCCGCTCAGAATGGCACCAGTAATGGGCTTAGCCAGTTGAAGGCCTTCCCCCAAAGGGATCTAGCAAGCCCAAAGTGAGCAATACCCCCAGGGAAAGAGTGGAGCCTGGAGATCTCCCAGAATTACAACTGATCTCCAAGTGAAAGAGATCAGTTACCCAGAGGAAATGGCTGCTTTGGCAGATGGACTGTATGGCATTATATTTCAGGCAGTGGCGTAGTGCCCACAGGGTAGGGGGGTGACGCCCTGGGCGGAGAAGAGGCGGAGGCATGGCCGGGCCATTGAGGGGGCATGGGAGGGGCATTCAGGGGTGGAGTGGGGGCACAGTTTCTCCTCGCTCCACCTCTGATTTTAGGTCCCTCCCCTCCTAAACTCTGCCCTCCACTGACAAGACCCCCAGAATCTCCAAATATCCTCCAATCTGATAGTTTCAAATGAAAGCAGTATCCACCAGGAATACCTCCCCCCCCCGCCACTTTGCCTATTCCTCTTTGAGATGGATTAAATTAGGGGGGTTCCCCCTCCATCTTTTAAAAGGGGAAATCCCCAGGAATGCCATGAATCCCGCTGGCAGTTAGCATAATACCATCAGGCCACCCACCTGCGGATGCAACAGCTTCATGCTTTCCGTGCAGAGAAAAGTCTCCGCGCAGAATCAGCCTCTGCACCAATCCCTCGTGCAGGCCACCAAAACAAAACAAGGCCCAGCCTAACTTTCCAATGCATCTTTGAACAGATGGGATCTGCAAATGAGTTTCGGCTTTCCAGATTCCAGCTCGCCAAACCCTTTTGCTCCCCAAGTACCTGTTGTTTCATTTCTGCGCTGCTGGATCTCTCGGAGGCAGTCGCTTTCATTCTTCTTCCACTCGGTGATGGGGTCACATTCCGGCTGGATGTGTCCGGTTCCAAGTGCCTAAAAAGGGGGAGGCGCTGGTTAGCACTTGGGCGGTCCCTGGAGATCTCCTGCTCTTTCAACTGATCTTCAGGCAGAGAAAATGGCAACACTGGAAGGTGCTCTTCGTGGCATTAGACCACACTAGCAATAAAGTCCATTGTGTGAGAAAATACAACGGGCTCTAGAAAACTGTTGTTTGCAAAGCTAGATCTCAGCAGGGACAGGAGGGTGTCTGTGAAGATGAAGAGAGTTCTCCCCATCGCCATAGGCATCCCTCATTTGCAAAGCTGGATCCTGGCTTTGCAAAGGGTGGGGGAGAGCCAGCAGGGTGCGTGTGAAGATGGGTAGTTTTCCATAAGTACACGCACATTTTTCTCCTGTTCTCCCCCCGTTCTTTCTGTCTTTCACTCTCCATCCTGCCACTCTTCCCCTAATCTTCACTTTCTACCCTGCTACTGTAACCTCAGCTTGTGGGTTCTGTGGGGCAGAACTTAGAATGAGTTTGCAACAACAAATTTTTAAAACAAAATGGTTTACTTTCTTAACATATAACATCAAACATCAACAGTTAACATCACACTTCAAGGTCCTGTTCAGGTTGCATTGTCAAGTCCTTATATTTACAGTCTACTGATGCTGCCAAGACCAATTCTTCTTTGCAAGTGGGTTGGCTCCGGAAGACTCCAAGGACTGGGTGAACAGGATTCAACATGATGAAGGTTTCCAGGAGAACTCTCACCCATTACAAACACAAACCTGGAGGGTATCATTAGGGCAGTCTCCTGATGAGACCCTGAAAGTTGTGAGACTGTGCCTTCGGAAATGTGCCCCCCACAGCCTGCAACCCCCATTCACAGCAATGCAGAAAACTCAATGCAGAACAAAGATTCTTGGGCAAATTACTAGGATGTTCCTGCAGGGGGTGCATTTTTGGATGTATTGGCACCAAAATTTCAGGGTATCATCTGGAGATGATGGCACCCCCCAGGTTTGGTGCAGTTTGGTTCAGGGGGGCCAAAATTATGGACCCTCAAAACTGTAGCCCCCATCTCCTATTAGCTCCCATTGGAAACAATGGGGGATGGGGCACCCCCTTTGGGAGTCCATAACTTTGGACTCCTTGAACCAAACCTCACTAGACTTGGGGAGTAGCATAAGGACCGTCTTCTGATGATATGCTGAAATTTTGGCGCTGATATGTCTAAAAATGCACCCACTGCAGGCATCAATGTCCTGGTGCAAAAAAATTTGGTCGTGGTGGAGTGGACGCCCATGGGGTGGGGGCATCCAACTCAGGTTTTGCCCAGGGCTACAGTTTGCCCAGGGCTGCCTCATTACGCCCCTGCCTCCGTGGCTGTCAGTTGCTCTTCAGACATTCACCTGTGGCCTTCTGGGAAGTAAGGACTCTACTGGTAAAGATAAAGATTGTGGGAGCAGCTGACCCCTCTTTGCTTAGGAAAGGGCACTCTCTGGGCTAGATCTCCTAGAGACCTTTGCTTTTTTGTGGTTCTCATTGGGAACAAGTTGCTCCATTATATATACAGATTGGAGCCCTGCTCTCCCCGAACCCCGCCCTCTTCAGGCTCCACACACAAAACAGAGGAACAACTCAGTGGTCAAGGTGATCCACGGGAATTTATGCAAGAATTACACTAGGACAACTGGTGGGAACATCATCCAGAGAAATTCACAGAAAATGAGAAGGTCAAGATCTTGTGGGACTTCCAAATCCATACGGACCAAGTGTTGGCACATAATACACCAGACATCACAGTGGTCGAGGACGAGAAAGTGACCATCATAGCAATATCTGGAGACAGCAGGGTCATTGAAAAAGAACATGAGAAGGTCACCAAACGCCATGATTTGAAAATCGAGATTCAGTGACTATGGCACAAACCAGCCGCGGTTGTCCCAGTGGTAATCGGCACCGTGGGCGCCATTCCCGAAAACACAGCGGCAGCACTTGAAACATCTTCAAGTCGACAAAATCAACATCTGTCTCATTCAGAAGGCAGCCCTGCTGGGATCCGCAGGAATACTACTCCAACACATTACAACAGGGGTGTCAAACTCACGGCCCTCCAGATGTTCATGAACTACAATTCCCACCAGTCCCTCCCAACATGAGCATTGGCTATACTGGCAAGGGCTGATGGGAATTGTAGTTCATGAACATCTGGAGGGCCGCAAGTTTGACACCTGTGCATTACAACATCCAAGGCCTCTGGGTTAGGCTCGAATTGTAATGAAAGGCAAACTACCCGCTAAAAAAAAAATGACAGCGGTGATGTTAAACAAAATTAATTCATAATAATATGAATGCGGTCCAGTCCTTATTTGGATTGCATATGCGTTCACTGCATCTTCTGAACCAGGGATCTGCAACCGGCGGCTCTCCAGATGTCCATGGACTACAATTCCCATCAGCCCCTGCCAGCATGGCCAATTGCCATGCTGGCAGGGGCTGATGGGAATTGTAGTCCATGGACATCTGGAGAGCCGCCAGTCACAGACCCCTGTTCTGAACAAAGTTAAGGTGACTTAGTTTAAAGATGGCGTTTCCCAGAGAGCCTAGTGGGACAGCCACTCAGTGACGGCCATTATCCCCCTTGCTTTCAACACACATCTGCTCCTTCCCCTTCTGGCTTCGGCTCCACACTCCTGCTTTCTCCTCCGTATTCATGACTGATGTCACAACCCATTGATTTGTTCCCTCTTGGGAAAAAAAATACCCCAAAAGAGCAAAACATGGTGAAATCGACCCACTGAACAGGTGGCCAGCTCAATTCCGCCCGGCTCATTTCCACACCAGCAGGATAAATATTCATTCCATTTGCAAAATATCTTTATGGATTATTTGGTCATGCGGAGTACAGAACACAGTGAATCTCTCCCCATTCACATTAATTTGACAATGTAGCATGATTCAGAGGCCCACTGAAACCAAGGAGTCGGTTGATTATTTCGGATCAGTACGGCATTCCTCATCCCTGCAATGCCTTTTGTTTCGCTTAATTTGTGTTGCCTTTTTCAGAGCTGCCTCTGAATCCCGCCCAAACCTGGCCACAGATAGAAAAACAGCATGTTACAGATGAGGCTAAGCAGAACTGAATCCCTGACAAGCTAATTTTCTGCATGCAAGGAGTTTCAGGGGGTCCATGTGCAGTAGAACAGCGAGACTCGAGTCTAGTTAGAGATCAATACAATTATCAAGAAGAAGAAGAAGAAGAAGAAGAAGAAAAGAAGAAGAAGAAGAAGAAGAAGAAGAAGAAGAAGAAGAAGAAGAAGAAGAAGAAGAAGAGGAGGAGGAGGAGGAGGAGGAGGAGGAGGAGGAGGAGGAGGAGGAGGAGGAGGAGGAAGAGGAAGAGGAAGAGGAAGAGGAAGAGGAGGAGGAGTTTGGATTTATATCCCCCCTTTCTCTCCTGTAGGAGACTCAAAGGGGCTTACAATCTCCTTGCCCTTCCCCCCTCACAACAAACACCCTGTGAGGTGGGTAGGGCTGAGAGAGCTCCAAGAAGCTGTGACTAGCCCAAGGTCACCCAGCTGGCGCGTGTGGGAGTGTACAGGCTAATCTGAATTCCCCAGATAAGCCTCCACAGCTCAGGCGGCAGAGCTGGGAATCAGACTTGGTTCCTCCTGCTGGATCCCACCTCTGATTCAAGGTGAAGGAAAAGATATTCCACCTAAACATTAGGAAGAACTATCAGATCCTCTGAAGATGCCAGCCACAGATGCAGGTGAAACGTCAGGAGACATGCTGCTAGGACACGGCCATACAGTCCAGAAACAATACAGCCCCCCAACTTCCTGATTGTCAGCACTGTTTGACAGTGGAATTCACTGTCTTGGAGAGTTGTGGAGCCTCCTTCTTTGGAGGTTTTTAAATAGAGGCTGGATGAACATATGTTCAGAGTACTTTGATTTTTTGTCCCTGCCTGGCAGAGGGTTAGACTTGATGGCCCTGGTGGCAGAGGTGGGATCCAGCAGGTTCTCACAGGTTCCCGAGAGTAGGTTACTAACTATTGGTGTGTGCTGAGAGGGGGTTACTAACTGGTGATTTTGCCACGTGATTCTTGCCTTAGTTACACCCCTCCTCTCAGCAGCAGCGCGCAGAAGTTGAAGCAGTCTAGCAGGAGGTGCACCGGCGTGCGTGGCAGCCTGCGCCTGTGTGCATTCGTTTCCCACCCAAGGACCGGCGCAGCGGCTGCATCCTTGCCACAGCCCCGCCCAGGAATGCCCGGCCACACCCCCGTCGTGCCCCGCCCAGCCCCATTGGCGCTACGCCACAGTTTGAATCCCACCACCACGGGAACCTGCTACTAAAATTTTTGGATCCCACCACTGCCTGGTGGTCTCTTTCAACTCTATGATTCTAATCTAGTCTCACTAGCTAGGCTGCATGGAGATGCAAGAAGCATGCCCTGCTCTTTTGGTACCAAGATGGAGGATTATGGGGAGGCTTCCATCTCCATTTGAACAGCGATAGGTATCAGCAAGCACATATTCATGCAGCGGTCGCCACAGGGCTGCTGCCGAAGACGGCCTCCCCACAGCAGGAGAGCTGGCCTCGGCCGTCCCACCTCTGACAGCTCAGCATGTGCTCTGATTGTCCCAATCGATGGCCACGTCGGGAAGATCTGAAGATGCCACAAAGTTATTTATTGCAGCCACCTTTCAACCAAACACCCTCTCTGTTCCCTGTGATCGATCCGTAGGAGATCAATGCTTGTCAAAATTACGGAAGGATCAGAGCTCCCAATTAGATGAAAGCAAGAAGCAGAAGCTAATAGATGTAGCTAACAAATGGGAGGGGAATATGGATGAGCGGCTCACGTCCTTCTTTGATCAACTGACTGGCCACGTCTGAGAAGAAAGGGAAGAAGCTCCGGGGTTTGGGGCGAGCAAGAACCCCCGCCCCTTCCCCCCCCCACGAATTCACACGTACACACATGCTACAAATTCACAATGCAGAACCACTTACCCAAGTGTGCAACCCTCAACTCAAAGTGTAACTGAATTACAACTCAAAGTGTAACTCAAAGTGTAACTGGAGGAGAAGTCGATCTATGGCTACCAATCTTGATCTGCCTTGATCTCAGATTGCAAATGCCTTAGCAGACCAGGTGCTCAGGAGCAGCAGCAGCAGAAGGCCATTGCTTTCACATCCTGCATGTGAGCTCCCAAAGGCACCTGGTGGGCCACTGCGAGTAGCAGAGTGCTGGACTAGATGGACTCTGCTCTGATCCAGCAGGCTAGTTCTTATGTTCTTATGTTCTTAATTGTGGAATTCACCACCAGTAGTAATGGCTATGAGCACAGGTGGCTTTAAAAGGGGATTAGGCAACTTCAGGGAGGAGAAGACCACCAAGGGCTAGTAGCCAAGGTGACTAGAGGAACTTCCATGTTTCAAAGCAGCATCAGGAAGCAACGTCAGGGGTTGGCCTCGGCCTCTGTGTCCTGTTGTTGGACCTCCAGAGGAACTGGCTGGCCATGTGTGAGACTGGATGCTGGACTAGATGGACCATCCCTGGTCTGATCCAGCTAGGCTCTTCTGAGGTTCTTATCAGGGGAAGGCCTCAGTCTCTATGCCAGTGATGGCGAACCTTTTAGAGACCGAGTGTCAGGGGTGGAGCAAGGGAAAACTGCGTCCAGGGCACGTGCACGACCTGCGCCCCTGCCATGCCCCTGTCTGCCCCCACCCTGCCCTGGAATGCCCCGAAATACCCCTGTCACACCCCTGGAATGCTCTTGCCATGTCACCAAGCAGGGCATCGCCCAGTGGGTTATGTGCATCCCTCACCCCCCCTTGACACTATGCCACTGTCATCGAAAGTGCTCCAACCGGGCGTGATAGCTGCATGCCCACAAACACATGGAGAGTCTGCAGCGCTTGGGGACTGGCTTCTGCTTGGAGAGGAGACGTCTGAGGGGGGATATGATTGAAGTCTATAAAATTATGCATGGGGTAGAAAATGTTGACCGAGAGAAATTTTTCTCTCTTTTCTCACAATACTAGAACCAGGGGGCATTCATTGAAAATGCTGGGGGGGAGAATTAGGACTAATAAAAGGAAACACTTCTTCACGCAACGTGTGATTGGTGTTTGGAATATGCTGCCACAGGAGGTGGTGATGGCCACTCACCTGGATAGCTTTAAAAGGGGCTTGGACAGATTTATGGAGAAGAAGTCGATCTATGGCTACCAATCTTGATCCTCTTTGATCTCAGATTGCAAAGGCCTTAGTAGACCAGGTGCTCAGGAGCAGCAGCAGCAGCAGAAGGCCATTGCTTTCACCTCCTGCATATGAGCTCCCAAAGGCACCTGGTGGGCCACTGCGAGTAGCAGAATGCTGGACTTAGATGGACTCTGGTCTGATCCAGCAGGCTAGTTCTTATGTTCTTATGTTCTTCTTCATAAGACAGAGAACTAGATGACATTGAATTTACTGGATCCAGTGTGTTGATTCCAAACATTCATTTGCTCTAGCCGTTTCTTTGGTCATCACTCTCAATTCCTTCAACAACACCATCACATCGCATAATGAGCCACATAATCTTGTTTATGGTGACATCATCATGTTGGATACAAATTTATAACATCATTGCCGTCTTTACATTGTCCCAGTCATTACGCATCACGTTGGATGCAAAGTTATAACATCGTCCCGGCCGTGACACCGTCACAGTCTTAATCTTCACATTACATAATAGAGCGTCCTTACAGATAACCCAAACATACTCCATCTTCTGTAACTCCACTAACAAAAGAAAATTGCCTTGACATCTTGGCAGTTACTAAATCCCAAACTCGCTTATTACATAAAGGACTTCCTGCTACTGTCACCAACCAAATTCAGCCACCTGTTAAGGAGAGGAAAGGAGAAGAGAAAATCTTTTCCTAACAATCCCATTGCACAACCAATAGCAACATAGTCATTACTATAATCCCCACCGACGATTTGATTTGACTGATATTAAACCATTTGACTACCTTTTTAGAAACCATATTCAAGGTGAGCAACCACCATCTAGTTGCTATCTGTCACACCCAAATAAGCAGCAGTGGCGTAGGAGGTTAAGAGTTCGTGTATCTAATCTGGAGGAACCGGGTTTGATTCCCAGCTCTGCCGCCTGAGCTGTGGAGGCTTATCTGGGGAATTCAGATTAGCCTGTGCACTCCCACACACGCCAGCTGGGTGACCTTGGGCTAGTCACAGCTTCTCGGAGCTCTCTCAGCCCCACTTACCTCACAGGGTGTTTGTTGTGAGGGGGGAAGGGCAAGGAGATTGTTAGCCCCTTTGAGTCTCCTACAGGAGAGAAAGGGGGAATATAAATCCAAACTCTTCTTCTTCTTCTTCTTCTTCTTCTTCTTCTTCTTAAACTTTTTTTCAGTTAGCTACCCTTTTCTATAGCCCTTCAGGGAATATAAACTTGACACCCAGTCATGTAAAGCATTCATAACTAAGTAGCTCAACTTGTAGGAGCCTCTGCCAAAATCTGACCCTCTGTGAGCATCTTCCACTGAGTCAACCATATCAAAGCCATATCAAACCATATTATAACCATATCAAAGTTAGCTACCCTTTTCTATAGCCCTTCAGGGAATATAAACTTGACACCCAGTCATGTAAAGCATTCATAATTAAGTAGCTCAACTTGTAGGTGCCTCTGCCAAAATCTGACCCTCTGCAAGCATCTTCCACTGAGTCAACCATATCAAAGCCAAATGAACAAGAAGATGGAAATTATTATACATGGCCAGAGCCTCTCTTCCGAGCAGACGTGGACCGATCGGCAGAATAAGAAAACATCTGTTTGCGTCTTTACTTACCTGCGATGCAAGGCTCGACAAGACGAAGACCAAGAGGCTTCTGGAGTTCATATTGTGGAAGCAGAGAAGCGTCCCTTTCTGGAAAAAAAGAAAAACCCTCTCCACTCTGATCTCTCATCTGTTGCTGTTTCGAAGCATCTGTTTTTTAGCACACAAATGACCAACACTATGGGAGGAGGGGTTGTGTCGAGGGTGGAAAGAGACTTGCTACAAACAAGTCTCTAGGCTGCAATTGGCTTCCCTTTCACCGGCTTCTCGGTACCACGCATTCTAAGAACCTGGCCCTTCGCTGCCAACGACCAGGTGATTCTACCGAGAGGCAAAATGAATAATGATAACGCCGCTACAGAGGAACAGACCGGCCAGACTCAGCTGCATGCATTGAAATCAGCCCAATTTGCACAAGGCATGTGTTCAAAACAGGCTGCGCTGACTAGTAAGCTATTTGTTTTCAATCGAAGGTTTCACGACAGGTGGCCAGTGCACTGGTGGCGAGTGGAGAGCTGGATTTGAGGTGTGGTGGAGAACTGGGCTCTTGATCAGGAGGCGGGGCTTTGTGGTGGAGCCAAGTCTGGCATCTTCAGCTAAATAACCTTCGGTAGTTAGATGCGAGGGTGATATGGCCGTGACATCTGACACTCCACTGATCAACAGGGTGGATCAAGCTGATCTGGCTGGCTAGGTGGGTGTTCTCTACCTCCCTTACTGGCCCATGTGTGTCCCTCCCAAAGCTGCATGCTCAGGGGAAGAGAATGACCATTGCTTTCCCATCCTGCACGTGAGCTCCCAAAGGCACCTGGGGGGCCACTGCGAGTAGCAGAGAGCTGGACTAGATGGACTCTGGTCTGATCCAGCTGGCTTGTTCTTATGTTCTTATGACCACCCCAGATAGAAGGTGTGCACCATTCTTTGGTCAATGATACGTGACCTTTGATAAGTCAGGACTTGGAAAGGCCCGGTCTGCTTAGCCCCATCGAACGTGAGGGCCAGTGGCAGGAGAAATTGTTCTAAAAAAGAAAAAAAGTGTTGATGTGTGCACTACTACATCACTTCCAGTAAAAAACAACAACCCAGACGTGAGATTGGCTAGCTCTAGGGAACACCCAGACACTCTATCATTAAAACTATAAAGTTTCCAGCAGTTCCTAGATCGACCCTATGTCACTTCCCTGTTTTTACCCTAGAAAGACCTTTATCTGCCTGAATTGCTGGACAGTTCCTTTTGCCAGTAAATGCTGAGTGGATAAAAGGAGTGATGGTATAAAGCAGGTTCAAATGGGGCTCATTCTCACACACGGTTTGTGCCTGATTTAATATATGTGGTCGTCACAGTTTCTGCCTTTTTTTCGCACACACTTGAGCCGTAATGTGCCTCGACCACTAATCTGTCACTCATTTCAGCCTTTGTCTCACATTTTTCCTGTCGCTCGATGCTTGTGCAACTTTCTTGGATGAAACGGATTCCCCCCACAATCTGGTGGCCTAGGTGCAAAACGCAACTGTAACAAGCGACTGCGAGGGGTCACGCCCACTGTGTGATGCGATTTCCTCCAACCAATCAGGATGCGCGAGAGCTTGCCAGTTGCGCGCGCACATTTCACTGTTTTGTTTCCGTCTCACTCACCTCCCACCCCTCCTTGCGGTCGCTCATGCAGTGCATCGATTGCCACGCCGCCCTGATATCTCGAGATAGCGAGATCTCAACGCAGTGGTATGCTGAGATAGTGAAATCACGCTGACTCGTTAGCTTGTTAGCCGCGTTAGCACAGGGGCCAAGCGTCACACGGAACACGCCCTTGGACGGCACAACAGCCAATCGGAACTCTAGTTTGTATTGCATTCCAGGGCAATGCAAAACCACGGGGTTTCTGAAGCAAGAAGAACATCCATATCAACCTAGTGGTGTGTGAATGATCTCGAGCGACGAAACAGCAACAAAAAGGTCAGGATGTCGATGCGGACTGCCTCAATTCAAGAACAAACCGTGTGTGCGAAAAAGCCCATGTTCTGTCATAAAAATTCACTTTCCTTTACAGTATAATTCAGATGAGTAGCCAGGTAGGCCTGAAGGAGCAGGAAAGCAAGTGCCCATCAAAGCTTATACCAAGGACAAAACTTCATTGGTCTTAAAGGTGCCAATGAAGAAGAAGAAGAAGAAGAAGAAGAAGAAGAAGAAGAAGAAGAAGAAGAAGAAGAAGAAGAAGAAGAAGAAGAAGAAGAAGAAGAAGAAGAAGAAGAAGAAGAAGAAGAAGAAGAAGAAGAAGAAGAAGAAGAAGAAGAGGAGGAGGAGGAGGAGGAGGAGGAGGAGGAGGAGGAGGAGTTTGGATTTATATCCCCATTTTCTCTCCTGTAGGAGACTCAAAGGGGCTTACAATCTCCTTGCCCTTCCCCATTCACAACAAACACCCTGTGAGGTGGGTGGGGCTGAGAGAGCTCCGTAGAGTCACCCAGCTGGCATGTGTGGGAGTGCACAGGCTAATCTGAATTCCCCCAGATAAGCCTCCACAACTCAAGCGGCAGAGCTGGGAATCAAACCCGCTTCCTCCAGATCAGAGTGCACCAGCTCTTAGCCACTGCTCTTAGCCACTACGCCACTGCTGAAACTTTTGACAACATAATGAAGATTTTTTTAAAAAAAGTACCCCCTCCCCAATAAAAGAGCTCTTGCATCATTCTTTAGTCTAATTTTTACATTTCTTATCTATGTTCTCTGAAGATTAATGGTGGAAAGAGCAATGAACTCGCAGCTGATTTCTGGTGCCCCCAGAGGGTTTTCAAGGCAAGAGACCTTCAGAGGTGGTTTGCCATTGCCGGTCTCTGCATGGGCTGAGAGAGTTCTGAGAGAACTGTGACTGGCCCAAGATCACCCAGCAGGCTTCATGTGTAGGAATTTCACTAGATTAGAGCCTGCCACTTGTGTAGAGGGAGTGGGGAATTGCACAAGATTACAATAAAGTACCAAAATCCTACTGACGGTGAACAAAAAGAGTTGGTTTTTATACCTTTTAAGGAGGCTCAAAGTGGCTTAAATTCACTCGTCCTTCCGCTCCCCACAACAGATACCTCGTGAGGTCGGTGGGGCTGAGAGCGTTCGGTGAGAACTGTGACTGGCCCAAGGTCATCCAGCAGGCTCCAGATGTTGCAGAGGGGAATCAAACCTGTTTCTCCAGTCTGCCGCTCTTCATCACTACACAAAACTGGCTCTCTTTTGAACCCTTTGATGCACGGAACCGTAGAAATGTACAGCTGGAAGGCACTCCCAGGGTCATCTAGTCCAGGGGTAGGGATCCTTGAACACTCAAAGAGCCATTTGGACCCGTTTTCCACGGGAAAAGAAAACACTTGGAGCTGCAAATAATTTTTGACATTTAAAATAAATATAACACTATATATATTGGGGTTTTTTTTACCTTTTACTCCGCTCATTCTGAGAAGCGCTTGGATGTGGGCAAGGATGAAGCCGGCGGCTCAGCCTCGCCGGCTGCCGGGAAAGCGCCCGCCCCACTCCAACGGGGCGGGCAAGAGGGGAAGCCTGCGGCGCGGCCCAGCCGTCCATGGGCAATTGGTGCGCTCGCCCTGCTGCGTGCAGGGCGGGCAAGGATGAAGCCGGTGGCTCAGCCTCACCATCCGCCGGGAAAGTGCCCACCCCGTCCCAACGGGGCGGGCGAGAGGGGAAGCCCGCGGCGCGGCCATCCGCGGGCAGTTGGTGCGCCCACCCTGCTGCCTGCAGGGCAGGCAAGGATGAAGCTGGCAGCTCGGCTCGTGGAGCCGCAGTGCAAGGGCAGAAGAGCTGCATGCGGCTCTCGAGCTGCAGGTTCCCTACCCCTGATCTAGTCCAACCCTCTAGCCAACACTGACTGGGATTTTTAAAAACTACCAAAGGGATAGCAAGATCTCTCTTTCTTCTGAATGTCAGGCTGAGTCCTGCTTCAACCAAACAGCCGTGCGTGGGAGACAATTCCTGCCATATAAGAAAGCAGATGACACTTAGCCCAGGAAATTATCACAAGGGAGGGCAGCTATCTTCCCCCTGCGATGGCTGATCTTGGGTTATAGGGCACTCTTAAGTTGCCGCGGCATGGTACTTCACTCTAGGGACATCAAGGAAAAGCAATTTTATTTTAATTACTTCTAAAAAGGGCAAATGGATTTCGGCGAACGGTTTTGAAAAAGCAACTGTCGGCCGTTTCGAGGAAACGTTGAATAGGCTGCTTTAAATCATGCGTACCTGAAAGATGTGATGTAGAGATGTTAATGGGGGGGGGGGGGGGGGGAAAACTCAAGCCCTGCTGTTTTCCCAAGTAGAATTGGTTTCTTTCCTCCATCCTGCATCTCCTGAGTCAGTGCCTTGGAGACGCTGAACCAAGACAGCTCACCTGCATCAAAAGCCCTGATCTACCATTCCAAGAACTTCTGATCTAGCACAGCTCAAGACTCGAGGGAATCCGCTGCTTGATATCTCACCAGAGATTGTCTAATCAGGTATATGGAAAACAAGATTGAAAATAGCGTGCCAAGTGTAATATGACAGGAATGGACAAACCAAACTGGCACACTGACTTGGAATTATATATATGCATGACCAATGTAATAAATCATTCCAACACCATTTGTACAAAGTTATTTTTTTCAATTGTTTTTCATATAAATATTAACACAATTATACCGATACTAACCCTATTCTATTATCTTAGTGATGAAAGTATAAAGTGCGATACATTTACATAAAGTGCCAGTGTCAATAAAACACTGTCAAGAATTTTTATATTTATTTATTTATTTTATTTTTATTTATTTATTAATTTATTCCACTTTTATACCGCCCTCCCCCAAAGGGCTCAGGGCGGTTTACAACATAATTACAGGCAAGTGGATAAACAGGATAAAATGCTAAAAATTAATACCAGTTAAAATGCAGCGCTCCAAATCCATAAATATTTAAAACAGATGGCGTTCAACCATTAACCCCTCTAACTCTGAGAGGGGAACAATGGATCTCAGTTGTTAATGGGCACCTATCAGCAGTCGGCCTCCCCAAAAGCCCGGCGGAATAACTCGGTCTTACAGGCCCTGCGGAATTCATTTAGGTCCCGCAGGGCCCGGACAGCTGGAGGAAGAGCATTCCACCAGGCAGGGGCCAGGGCCGTAAAAGCCCTGGCCCTAGTGGAGGCCAGCCGCATCATAGAGGGGGCGGGGGTCTCCAGTAGATTGGCCTCTGCCGAGCGCAGAGACCGACGTGGGACATATGGGGAAAAATTTCCATTTTTCATCTGTGAAGTTCCTATTGGGAACCACATGAAAAATGGAAATATAAAAATTCTTGGAACTCATCAATTGAAGTCTCATATGGACAATTGAATATACATTTATGAATGAAATGATGAAAATTGTATATTGAATGTTTTATTGACACTGGCACTTTATGTAAATGTATCGCACTTTATACTTCCATCAATAGGATAGTAGAATAGGGTTCGGATTGGTATAATTGTGTTAATATTTATATGAAAAACAATTGAAAAAATAACTTTGTACAAAGGGTGTTGGAATGATTTATTACATTGGTCATATATATATATATAATTCCAAGTCAGTGTGCCAATTTGGTTTGTCCATTCCTGTCATATTCAGGTACATGTTCAGGTGAGTAGCTGAAGTCTAGCAGCGCCTTCAAGACTTCCAGGATTTGTTGCACAAAAAGCTAAATCGTGGACCATCAAAAGTTCCAGTATATAAAAAAACTTGCTTTTGGCAGAGTTCCACAGAGAAACACGTGAGCCCTGTTTCTCTCACCGGCAAACAATAATAAAAATTTGTTTCTGGAAGTTTTGATGGTCCACAATATAGTTTTTGCTCCACAAATCCTGGAAGTCTTGAAGCTGCTACTAGACTTCACCTACTCACCTGAATGTATACCTGGATAGACAATCTCTGGTAAGATCCAGCATTCTTAACCACTACACCACCCTGGCTCTCTTTTGTTATATTTTCCAACAGTGTTTTGCCATTGAGAGCAGCAATGGCGTAGTGGTTAAGAGCAGGTGCACTCTAATCTGGAGGATCCGGGTTTGATTCCCTGCTCTGCCACTTGAGCTGTGGAGGCTTATCTGGGGAATTTAGATTAGCCTGTACACTCCAACTCATGCCAGCTGGGTGACCTTGGGCTAGTCACAGCTTCTCGGAGCTCTCTCAGCCCCACCCACCTCACAGGGTGTTTGTTGCACGGGGGGGGGGGGGAATGAGATTGTAAGCCCCTTTGAGTCTCCTACAGTAGAGAAAGGGGGGATATAAATCCAAACTCTCCTCCTCCTCCTCCTCCTCCTCCTCCTCCTCTTCTTCAGAAAAAGACAGAAGCTTTTGACTGGAGTTTGCTTGCAAAAGAACGTAAGAACATAAGAACTAGCCTGCTGGATCAGACCAGAGTCCATCTAGTCCAGCACTCTGCTCCTCGCAGTGGCCCACAGGTGCCTTTGGGAGCTCACGTGCAGGATGTGAAAGCAAGGGCCTTCTGCTGCTGCTGCTGCTCCCGAGCACCTGGTCTGCTAAGGCATTTGCAATCTCAGATCAAAAAGGATCAAGATTGGTAGCCATAAATCGACTTCTCCTCCATCAATCTGTCCAAGCCTCTTTTAAAGCTATCCAGGTGAGTGGCCATCACCACCTCCTGTGGCAGCATATTCCAAACACCAATCACACGTTGCGTGAAGAAGTGTTTCCTTTGATTAGTCCTTAAAGGAAACCTTAAAGAACTATTTGTACGCAGCGACAAAACTGGATGACTTCATCTAAGCCAGTCACGGAACTGATTCAAATCACCTGGTTAGTAATGCTTTCTTCCTTTTTAAAAAAAAATACTAAGCAAACAAACTTAGCTTTTCCCTCCCTTGGACTGGACATGGTGTATCAATTATGTTTGTTTTTGATATGGCCAAAAGCCACAGTTGAGGTCGGGATGATCCAAATAGCTGCTCTTTGCTTGTTTGTATGTAAAAATGTTCCTTTTGCATGGGAGATATAAATAGCCTGGTTTCGTGTCAGAGGTGCTGTTTTCCATATTAATGGGGTCCATGACACACCTTCCCTCCATGCAATAGACACCTTATGAGGTAGATAGGGGTGAGCGAGTTCGGAGAGAACTGTGACTACCCAGGGTCACCCAGTGGAAACATTGGAGTGGAAAAACAAATCCGGTACATTAGATAAGAGTCTGCTGCTCATGTGGAGGAGTGGGGAATCAAATCTGGTTTCCAGATTAGGGTCTACTGCTCTTAACCACGACACCACACTAGTTCTATGCCAGGGGGTACTGGAAGGGGAGATCTGGCACAACAGCTCTGGACTCTAAGCATTTAAAAGTCACACAAACACACACACACACACACACACACACACAAAACCAAAATATGTTTTTGTTATTTGAATTTAAAAAAAATAAAAATCACACTTGTTGATGCTGTGAAGTTCTGCAATGATTTTTAAGCAGCCAAGCGTATGGGTGTTGGATGCAGAGGTGGGATCCAGCAGGTTCTCACCAGTTCCCGAGAGTGGGTTACTAATTATTTGTGTGTGCCGAGGGGGGGTTATTATTTGGGCCCTCACCTCCCTGAGAGGCATCCTGCCTTTGAATGTGAAGGTTCCATATAGCAATTGCGACTAATAATCTAACTCCCTGAACTGGGTTAATCCCTTCCAGGTCCTGCAATTCATTGATTCTCAGCCTTTCGTGCCTGTTTTGGGACTTTTGGTGTTTTGGTAGCTTTGTAAGGTGGTGGTTCCAGTTTAACCATAGTATTGTTTGCAAGAAGAAGAGGACAATATTTAATATTTTTCTCTTGCATGTTGTATCTAATTGTAATTTCAGGAAACAGAAACATGTGCATCAACAAGATGTACCTGCTAGATAATTTTAAAATTTAAAAAAGGAGCAGCAGTGGCATAGGAGGTTAAGAGCTCGTGTATCTAATCTGGAGGAACTGGGTTTGATTCCCAGCTCTGCCACCTGAGCTGTGGAGGCTTATCTGGGGAATTCAGATTAGCCTGTACACTACCACACACCCAGCTGGGTGACCTTGGGCTAGTAACAGCTTCTGGGAGCTCTCTCAGCCCCACCTACCTCACAGGGTGTTTGTTGTGAGGGGGGAAGGGCAAGGAGATTGTAAGCCCCTTTGAGTCTCCTACAGGAGAGAAAGGGGGGATATAAATCCAAACTCTTCTTCTTCTTCTTCTTCTTCTTTCATCTCACCAGTCTCTCTCAAAGAACCTGTGTGTTTCACCATTGCTGCGTTCAGATTTATGAGTTGGGGCATTTTCTATAATGTGATGATGATTTAGAAATGACCTGGTGCAAAAAAAAATTGGGGGGTCATGGTGGGGTGGCTCCCATGGGGGGGGGGATCCAACTCAGGTTTTGCCCAGGGCTCAGGTTTGCCTAGGTACGCCTCTGCCCCCTTTGCTGAGGGGGCGGGCTGGCGAGGGAACCTGTTACTAAAAAATTTTGATCCCACCACTGGTTGGATGTAGCAATGTCTAATGTGCAAAAGAACTGAGAAGAAGACCAAGTTGGGTGGGGGAGTGGTCAGCTAGAGAGGAATGTATAGTGACCCCTCTGTCCTTTTGTGTCACCTCTGCTCTGTCCTTAGACTGATACTCTCACGTCTAATATCCTGCTTCTTTTCGGAAGTTAGAATAGAGACTCTTCCCAGCTAGCAAAATAGCAGCCTGATATCTTTCCCTCTTTTCTATGTAGTTCCCCATAAACATGTACCTTTAACCCTTTTCAATCAGTGTGTTAGCAGCTTCTCTGAGCAGTAAAACCTAACAATGGGAAATTAAGGTGGAATTCCTGCCAGGAGATTAGCAGAATGGAAGAAGAAGAAGAAGAAGAAGAAGAAGAAGAAGAAGAAGAAGAAGAAGAAGAAGAAGAAGAAGAAGAAGAAGAAGAAGAAGAAGAAGAAGAAGAAGAAGAAGAAGAAGAAGAAGAAGAAGAAGAAGAAGAAGAAGAAGAAGAAGAAGAAGAAGAGGACGAGGACGAGGACGAGGACGAGGACGAGGACGAGTTTGGATTTATATCCCACCTTTCTCTCCTAGAAGGAGATTCAAGGTGGTTTACAAGCTCCTTTCCCTTCCTCTCCCCCCAACAGACACCTTGTGTGGTAGGTGGGACTGAGAGAAGTCTGAGAGAACTGTGACTAGCCTAAGGTCACCCAGCAGGAATGTAGGCGTGTGGAAACACATCTGGTTCACCAGATAAGCCTCAGCCACTCAGGTAGAGGGGTGGGGAATCAAACCCGGTTCCGCAGATTAGAATCCACCTGCTCTTAACCACTATACCACCACTAAAGGGTGGGAGATGGTGGATAAGATAGCCCATCTCAAAGCAGTCAATGCAGGCCAAGTCTTACCTGAGAAGTCCTTCTGAAATATGCAGAATGAGATTGCAACCAGGGCACCATCTGGAGTTGCCAACCTCCAGGTGGTAGCTGGAGACCTCCTGGGATGTCATCTGATCTCCAGGTGGCAAGGATCAATTCCGATGAAGAAAGGGGTCACTTTGGAAGGTGGGGCGGGCTCTATGGCAGTGAAGTCCTCCCTCCCCAAATCCCACCTATCTGAGGCTCCAGCTCCAAAATCTCCAGGTATTTCCCAACCTGGAGGTGGCAACCCTAATAAAAGCCAGAAGGAAAGGAAAACAGGAACAGGCAGCAAGGAGCAAATGAGCAGCAACAGATCAATGCTGGAGACGGAAAGAGCGTGACCTTGCAAAGGACAGACTCATCCCGGCTTCTGCTTCTGTGAACCAGACGTGAGCAGAGGCAATAAACTGTTCTTCTCCTGCGAGGGGCACGTGTTCCTGGTTTGTTCCAAAGTTCAATTTAGGATGTTATCCCCATCACAACTTTGGGCCTATGCTGAGGACAAGTTTTTGTGACCTTTGTCACGTCCACCAAAGGGATAGAGATTCCTCCTTAAATTACATTGCAATACAGTGCCAGGGAGTTGGGGATTGGATTGTTTAGGTGGAAGATGTATATTTTTGCATGTTGTATTGTATTTGTTTTAGAAGCCATCTTTGGACAGGAAAGGGTGGAATAGAAGAAGAAGAAGAAGAAGAAGAAGAAGAAGAAGAAGAAGAAGAAGAAGAAGAAGAGGAGGAGGAGGAGGAGGAGGAGGAGGAGGAGGAGGAGGAGGAGGAGGAGTTTGGATTTATATCCCCCCCTTTCTCTCCTGTAGGAGACTCAAAGGGCTGACAATCTCCTTTCCCTTCCCCCCTCACTACAAACACCCTGTGAGGTAGGTGGGGCTGAGAGAGCTCCAGAAAGCTGTGACTAGCCCAAGGTCACCCAGCTGGCATGTGTGGGAGTGTGCAGGCTAATCTGAATTCCCCAGATAAGCCTCCACAACTCGAGCAGCAGAGCTGGGAATCAAACCCGGTTCCTCCAGATCAGCGTGCACCTGCTCTTAGCCACTACGCCACTGCTGCAGTAAACTAAACCGAACCTAAATCTGATAAACTAAACCTAACCTAAATCTGACAAACTGAACCTAACCTGAAAACATAAACTCCTTTCTAGAGTTAGGGGTGAACTAGACCTGATCTTTCTCTTATGTTCTTAATGGGGTTTGGCCATCACATGCTAGCTGCTGGTGCCCATGATCTAAAAGTCTCATGGGGCCCCAACGGTGATCGAGGATCTCCTACCTAGCAGCAGTGGCGTAGGAGGTTAAGAACTCGTGTATCTAATCTGGAGGAACTGGGTTTGATTCCCAGCTCTGCCGCCTGAGCTGTGGAGGCTTCTCTGGGGAATTCAGATTAGCCTGTACACTCCCACACACGCCAGCTGGGTGACCTTGGGCTAGTCCCAGCTTCTCAGAGCTCTCTCAGCCCCACCTACCTCACAGGGTGTTTGTTGTGAGGGGGGAAGGGCAAAAAGATTGTCAGCCCCTTTGAGTCTCCTGCAGGAGAGAAAGGGGGATATAGATCCAAACTCTTCTTCTTCTTCTCCCCATGGACTTTCTCAACCTCCAATGGCACGAAGGATATTAATTGCCCTCTCCCGCACCCCCCAGCATCAATTCAGGTCGGGAGAACATCACACGGGGAGACAGGAATCTGCCATAGTCCCAACAGAATGCGGGAGGGGGGCTCCACAGTACCTTCAGAGAGTGTAGGACTGCCAGATCCCATGGACAACATGTGAAAAGCCACACGTCTAGTTCAGCCCTGAGTCAAGAAAATGTCAGGAGCTTGATGTTGTTAAGGATCTCTCTCTCTCTCTCTCTCTCTCTCTCTCTCTCTCTCTCTCTCTCTTATGGAGGCATCAGCGGCTGACATCTCCTGGATCCAGCATGTGTCCCATTTATCAGTCCCAGGTCGAATCCCCACTACCGTCTTACCCAGGATTCAGAACACAAACTAACCTGGTTTGAGGGACGACCTCCCCATTGCTTGCGTGGCAGATTCCGTTTCTGGCGCTCGTTCTCCTTGTTAATCCGCGTTCCGGCAGAACCTGGTTGCAAGTGGCACAGACCCCATTAACACGGTTCAGAGCTGATCCGAGGGGAGGGATGAGGGTTGAAACCCTGACTTGTTTCCCGCCCTGGAGTGTGATGCGGAATTTGGGCAACCAATCAGCACTGCGATGCACATGCAACCTTTCCTTGATTTCGTTTCCGCTTTTGCAATCAGCCAGCAGAAGGGGACGCAAACATTAAACAGTCAAACGTGTAACTTTGAATTGTTAATGGTTTACACAGGTAACAATTAACTGTTTGCACAGTTAAACTGTTAAACGTTAAACTTTTACACGCTGGTTTTTTTTTATCACGCCCCTACAATATACGTTTCTGCAGTGGGAAAAGGTCCCGCCCCATCAAGGCACGCCAGCCAATCAGGGGAGACAGGCGAAGCGAGCCCAGGAATCTGAATTCCCCAGAGAAGCCTCCACAGCTCAGGCGGCAGAGCTGGGAATCAAACCCGGTTCCTCCAGATTAGATACACGAGCTCTTAACCTCCTACGCCACTGCTGCTCTCCCAGTATATGCTGAATACTGGGCGAGGGGTAACAACGGGGGGGGGTGTCTTTGTGATTCTGGGATTCTGGGAAAAGCCAAAAATGGCGCCCCGGAATCACTGGGTAGGACAAGCATTGGCACACACCCCGCCTCCAAATTGCAACTGTTTTCCAGACAGCAGAAATCCGTTTTTCTGGAAGTGGTGGAGGGGGGGACTAAACCAAACAGAACAGTGGAAGATCGATTACCTTTTGGAAACCAGGTAATTCTGCAGCTCCAAAATCCAGTGATAAGTTTGCCAGAGGAACCTTCCGGAAGCTTCCGTTAACACAGGCTGCAAGCGTTTGTAACCCCCATGCCCTGAATGGATTGGCCCAGAATGGGTTGACCCAGTAAGGGGGTGGAGACTCAGAGCAGCAGAAAGACTGCAAGAGCTCTTTGCAGAAGACAAGGCTACCAGACTCGGACCTTGATTTCTATAAGCCCTTAACACCTTGTTAAGGTAATAGCAATATTGTTGGGAACTACTGGGAAGGTAGTTGTTGTTTTTGCTATGTTGTAAATGTTGGAGTTTATTGTTTCAGGGTTTTCTTTTGTGGTTGTAATGGGTGAGAGTTCTCCTGGAGACCTTCATCATGTTGCAACCTGTTCATCAAGCCCTTGGAGTCTTCAGGAGCCAGCCAACTTGCAAAGAAGATTTGGACTTGGCAATATCAGTAGACTGTAAATAGAAGGACTTGAAATGCAACCTATGAACAAGGACCTTGAATTGTAACGTTAAATGTTGATGTTTAAAGGGTGTTAATTGTAAAGACAAATTAAACCATTTTGTTGTTTAAAAATTGTTGTTGCAACTCATTCCAAGTACTGCCCCACAGACCCCACAAGCTGGGGTTACAAGTAAAGTAACCAGCGTGGGAGAAAACTGGAAGTGAGATTACCAAATATAAATTGCTTGCAATGGAAGTGTGCAACAAGTTGGGGTTTGAATCCCCATATAACTGTTTTGTTATGTGATGTAAGTTCAAGAGATGTTGCTGTGTTAATTTGAAGCACATGATTCTTGTTTGGCAGTTGCATGAAGGAGGGGATTCCAGTTGCAACTCCCATCCCTTCTGCAAACTAATTGGCTGAATATAACATTTGCTGGAAAGTTTGCAAACTTCCAGTGCAGCTAGAAGTTTGGAACAGTTGGAAATCCTTTGCAAGGGAAAAGAGACAATGTTCTGCATTCAGATGCACCAAATGTGGTTCCACTCCAAGTACAGGAATCTCTTGTTGAAATCATTATGCAATGATTTCCCAAGAGTTGCATTGTAATTACTGTCGGGACGACAGAATTTTAGATGGGGAGAGAATGTAACCCCCATGCCCTGAAATGGATTGGCCCAAGAATGGGTTGGGACTCCAGTAAGGGGGTGGAGACTCAGAGCAGCAGGAAGAGACTGCAAAGAGCTCTTTGCAGAAGACAAGGCTACCATGACGGTGGGACCTTGATTACTATAAGCCCTTAACACTCTTGTTAAGGTAATAGCAATATGTGTTGGGAACTACTGGGAAGGTAGTTGTTGTTTTTGCTATGTTGTAAATGTTGGAGTTTATTGTTTCAGGGTTTTCTTTTGTGGTTGTAATGGGTGAGAGTTCTCCTAGAGACCTTTCATCATGTTGCAACCTGTTCATCAAGCCCTATGGAGTCTTCAGGAGCCAGCCAGCTTGCAAAGAAGAATTTGGACTTGGCAATATCAGTAGACTGTAAATAGAAGGACTTGAAATGCAACCTGAACAGGACCTTGAATTGTAACGTTAAATGTTGATGTTTTAAAAGTGTTAATTGTAAAGACAAGTAAACCATTTTGTTGTTTAAAAATTGTTGTTGCAACTCATTCCAAGTACTGCCCCACAGAACCCACAAGCTGAGGTTACACGTTAACTCCGCAAGACCCCTAATTTCATCCTAGGCGAAACACGCACAGCAAAATTAACTTGCGTTTGCATGGATTTCTTCCTAACCGGAAGAACATTAACGTGAGCTCTTCCTAGAAAACCAGACGGGAGGGGGTTGGCCCATTTATTTTATTAGTCCTTAGCCAGGTTTGAACAGTGCTCGAGCCCCAGTTCTGAGAACATGAATCCTCTTGTTGACGGCTCAATTTCCTTTCTGCATTAAAAAGCTGGACGTCATCTCTAGGCAAGTCTGTTATGACTTGCAAATATTTAGCCGCCGCTAACTGTTCTGAGGATAAATATCTGGGAGTTTAGCTGAAAGACGCAGAGTACATTTTCCCAACGACATGTACCATGTTTCCCCGCATATAAGACAGTGTCTTATATTAATTTTTGCTCCCAAAGATGTGTTATGTCTTATTTTCAAGGGATGTCTTATTTTTCCTGTGTTCTGTTCGTCGGGCATGCTTCCAAACAAAAACTTTGCTATGTCTTACTTTCGGGGGATGCCTTATATTTCGCACTTCAGCAAAATCTCTACTATGTCTTATTCTTCGGGGATGTCTTATATTAGGGGGAACAGGGTAATATCAACAAAGCTCTCGTTTCTTTGTCTATCGGGGCCACAAACTGTCCTGTCGTCCCAGTGTCGTCCCAATCCGGATCATGTTTACTTGGAAGAAAATCCCACTGATTTTAGTTATGTTTTTGTCCCACAAAGATAGTTTCAGGTGGGTCGCCTTATTGGTCTGCAGTAGAAGAGCTAGATTCGAATCCAGCACCATCTTATAGCCTGACAAGATTTGTTTGGAGAGTCAACACTCCCTTCATCAGCAGGTTTCTACCCATTGTGGAACTTCAGACTGACCGGTGTGGCTGCATTAGCATTGCCAACCTCTAGGTAGTGCCTAGAAATCTCCTAATGGTGGCAACTGATCCCTAGGGGATAGGAATCTATTCCCACACAAATGGCTGCTTTGTTTTATAAGTTTTTTATATATTGCATTAAAAAAATAACAACATTAATGACACTTCAACAAACAAAGCAATAAGAATTGAGAATGAAACTTGACTTAATTACAATTCTGAAAATAATATAAAGAAGAAGAAGAAGAAGAAGAAGAAGAAGAAGAAGAAGAAGAAGAGGAGGAGGAGGAGGAGGAGGAGTTTGGATTTATATCCCCCTTTCTCTCCTGCAGGAGACTCAAAGGGGCTGACAATCTCCTTGCCCTTCCCCCCTCACAACAAACACCCTGTGAGGTGGGTGGTGCTGAGAGAGCTCCGAGAAGCTGTGACTAGCCCAAGGTCACCCAGCTGGCGTGTGTGGGAGTGTACAGGCTAATCTGAATTCCCCAGATAAGCCTCCACAGCTCGGGCGGCAGAGCAGGAATCAAACCTGGTTCCTCCAGATTAGATACACAAGCTCTTAACCTCCTACGCCACTGCTAAAGAGCCAATAGAGTTATACAAATGATGCTCTGTTAGGGTAGGAGGAATTACAATGGATCCCCAGCCGAAAGAGATCTATTCCCCTGAAGAAAACGGCTGTTTCAGGAGGCGGGGTCTAGGGCATTCGACCCCATGGAAGTCCCTCCCCACACCAAACCCCACCCCCTCAGGCTCCACCCCCAAATCTCCAAATATCTCCCGACCTGGATCTGGCAGCCATGATCTCCGTGCACCATGATGGAAACTACACGGCCAGCGTGGTGTGGTGGTTAAGAGCAGGTACATTCTAATCTGGAGAACCAGTTTGATTCCCCACTCCTCCACCTGAGTAGCAGAGGCTTATCTGGTGAACCAGATGTGATTCCTTACTCCTACATTCCTGTTGGGTGATCTTGGGCTAGTAGTCGCAGTTCTTCGGAGCTCCCTCAGCCCCACCTACTGCACAAGGTGTCTGTTGTGGGGAGAGGAAGGGAAAGGAGTTGTAAGACTCTCCTTACGGGAGAGAAAGGTGGGGTATAAATCCAAACTCTCTATCCTGCTTGTACTCGAGCTACAGTTTAAATCTCAACTTTCATTGATTAAATATGGTGGCGGGGGTGACGGGAAAAGGCATTTTGCAAGATGAAACCCCCCCCCCCCAACTGAAATTTTGCCAGCTGTTCCGGATCTCAAATCTCAGGGCCTTGTTCTCAGGGAGCAGCAGTGGCGTGGAGCAGCAGTGGCGTAGGAGGTTAAGAGCTCATGTATCTAATCTGGAGGAACCGGGTTTGATTCCCCGCTCTGCCGCCTGAGCTGTGGAGGCTTATCTGGGGAATTCAGATTAGCCTGTACACTCCCACACACGCCAGCTGGGTGACCTTGGGCTAGTCCCAGCTTCTCGGAGCTCTCTCAGCCCCACCTACCTCACAGGGTGTTTGTTGTGAGGGGGGAAGGGCAAGGAGATTGTCAGTCCCTTTGAGTCTCCTGCAGGAGAGAAAGGGGGGATATAAATCCAAAATCTTCTTCTTCTTCTTCTTCTTGTGGCCAAAATAATCTTTACGGCTGCATTATCTGAGTTAGGCAAAACAACATTTCACTTCCCCACCCTCTTCGGGTTCAGAGCTGATATGATTATTCCTTAACAGCAGTCTGTCTCGCCTTGAATTTCTGCACTGGGACCGATTCATTTCCTCTCCTCGCAAACCTGATCCATCCCTTAATGTCTTTTCATCTTTATAGAATTATGACCGCGTTCTTGTTTCCCCCACAGTGTGCAACCTAATGTCTCCCTGCTGGCTTGTAAATCCAGTTCGCAGCCTCGATTGACAAGGGCGTGTCATCGATTCCCGTCTCCAGGGCACCATTTCATTAACCATTTATGGAGGGAAATAAAATTAACAGCTTTTTCTTTCCTCTCGTGCGTGCGGTTGATGTCAGCTCTCCAGTGCAACGTTTTAGCTTTTACTCACGTCTTATTTTTTCATATTAGAAATTTTAATCTTCGCCACTGGCAAGACCTCGGGGGAGGTGCGATCCGGGCCTCTGTGCAGAAATCCTTGGGAACTGTATACACAGACAGCAGAGGCATATCAGGGGGTAAATGACGCCTGGAGATAAAACCTTCTCTGGGTGCCCCCCGGTCCCCCCACAATCAGAGCTGGGGATACCTGGTGGGGATACCTGGGGATACCTGGTGGAACAGGCTTCCAGGTGAGATCAGGGCCCTGCGGGACTTACAAAGTTTCCGCAGGGCCTGTAAAACGGACCTGTTCCACCGGCGGTTGGCCAGCCGGGATGATGTCAACTCCACCATAAGAGCATCTGGCCTCCCATGGGTACATAAAGGGGGAAGAAGGGGTTGTTTAGTATTTTATAGTATAGTACAGCCACCTGTAGTTAGTATTTTATATATTATTTTATCGTAAATTATATATTGATGTTTTAAATTGTTTTAATGTTGATGGACACAGCCCTGAGCCTTTGGGGAGGGCGGTATACAAAAATAAATACATACATACATACATACATACATACATACATACATACATACATACATACATACATACATACATACATACATACATACCAGGAGCTGGCCTGCACAGAGGCCGGGGGCGGGGCTCAGTGGCTCCCCATGTGGCTGAAAGGTGTGTGCCTGGGGACATGGGTGACCCCATGTGCCTATAGGCCGTATGCCTCTAACAGACATGTTACTTTTTCTCTAGGGCTTAGATCAATGGATGGCTAGAGGTGCCGGGCTGTGTCCAGCAACTGGCAGGAACCTTGGAGGCGGGCATGTGGGTAGGGTTCAATGTCCTGTAAACCACTACATCACTTCTGGGGGAAATCAAGGAGTGATGTATGGTAGCTCTAGGAATTTCTGAAAACTCTATGGTAAAACCATATTTCTACCAATTCCTAGAGCTACCCCATGTCACTTCCAGGTTTCCCCTTAAAGCAGTGATGGCGAACCTATGGCACGGGTGCCAGAGGTGGCACTCGGAGCCCTCTCTGTGGGCACGCACACACAAAGTTTGTCATGTGGGGGTGGCAAATCACCCCCACACAGACACACACATCTAGGCCTGGGCCACTGAGCACGACGTGTGTGCACCGTGGTAAGCAGGGATGACTCGGCTGGTGGGCCTGGTGTCTGTGCTTCGGGTGGCTCCTGCCCAGGGGGTGGGGGTGCAGAGGAGGCAGAGATGCTAGAGAGGCACACAGCAGTGCGCACGGGACTTGCTGGAGGCTACAGCAGGCTGGCCCCTGCTCGAGCGGGTAGGGCACGGAAGAGGGAGCCAACCGTTTTTTTCTAAACTAAAACCTCAGCATTCAGGTTAAATTGCCGGGTTGGCACTTTGTGATAAATAAGTGGGGCTTGGGTTGCAATTTGGGCACTCAGTCTCAAAAAGGTTCGCCATCACTGCCTTAAAGTGACATAGCTCACCAACACTGATTTGTTGTGATTTCAGCGATGTTGCCGATGTCACATGTCCCCATCCCTGCCCCCGCCCACCTGCCCACTGTTTGCCAGACACAGCCCTCCAATCTTAGGGGTCTAAGAAGGCCTCATTGCCAATTTCTAACGGTGAGGTAGTCAAGTATAGTGGCCAATACAAGGGAAAAGGTGAGTCACTGCTCATAGGGCACTAGAATCTTGATAATCGTAAAGTGCACGTCATCTCTCTGTACAGGCGCCAGGTGTCCTTTACCTTGTGCTACCTCAAGGAATATCTGTGAGTCTTTGACTGGATCCAGAGGTGGGATCCAGCAGGTTCTTACAGGTTCCCGAGAGTAGGTTACTAATTATTTGTGTGTGCCGAGAGGGGGTTACTAATTGGTGATTTTGCCACATGGTTTTTGCCTTAGTTACGCCTCTCCTCTCAGCAGTAGCGCGCAGAACTTGAAGCAGTCTAGCAGGAGGTGCACCGGCGTGCGTGGCAGCCTGCGCCTGCGTGCATTCGTTTCCCGCCCAAGAACCGGCGCAGCGGCTGCGTCCTTGCCGCAGCCCCGCCCAGCAATGCCCCGCCCCGGAATGCCCGGCCATGCCCCTTTGTGCCCCGCCCAGTCCCATTGGCACTACGCCACAGTTTGAATCCCACCACAATGGGAACCTGTTACTAAAATTTTTGGATCCCACCACTGACTGGATCCATGCGTCTCTGGATTTTGTCTTGCTGTAATCATTTCACCCTAAGGTCGCCGGATCGTCCTGGCTAACAGCAAGGGATAGGGGGCTGGGTTACCAGATCCTGACTTTGCCTTCCCTAGGGACTTGCCCCAATGGAGGGGTGGATGCACCGGCTGGTAGCCACTGTGGCGAGCAAACGCAGCACAGAGTGCTGCACCTGCATTCCTGCACCGCTGCCACTAATGTGGCAGGGGTGGTCCAGAGGCCGGCGTGACTAGGGGAGGACCCGATGCTAGTCAGCTTTCATCCGGCCATTGCCTCAATAATGCTGTACCCAGAGCTTTGGACTTACACCATCTTTTTGGTGGCATAGGTCTCTTAAGACCAATGAGGGGCTCTCCAGCAGCAGGGAGGCATTTTGTATGTGGGGGGAGGGGTTGTGTCTCCATGCCACCAGAAAGCCCTCTTGGGGATGCCGGAGCAGTTGTGGCGCCATGTCTGAGCACCCGGCCCTTTGGATGGAGCTGTTAGTGTTGGGGTTTGTCAAATAACATTTCTCAAGCCAACATTCTTCTGTTCTCCTCTGGTGAGGTACCTTCAAAATGATGCCTGCACCAATATTTCGGGTCTGCCCGTTAGTCAACTGGAAAATATTTTAAGCCCTCACCACCAGAAGTCATAAAACATCAAAAAGGACATAATCCTAAACATATGCAGAAACCAACGTGACAAAAAATCTAGAAGCGCTCCAGGCCCTGAGGTGGCCATTAGCCAGGTGAACTTTTCTTGCTTTTACTGGTCCTAAAGTCTAGGGAGTCAAGTTCTTTCTGTCTTTAGCTTCCTCTCCTTGCGTCTGAGGTGAATGTTAAAAAGAAAGGAAAGAGGGGGGAATAAACTTTAGGAGCAGACCACACTGGCAGCCTCCCCAGATGGCTGCCAGGTTAAGTTTGGGGTGGGGAGGGGAGGGATAATGGAGGGTGTTGGCAACTGAGTGGGGGATAGAACCAAAAAGGGATTTTTTTGTTGTTGTTCTGAAGGAATTAAGAGCACATTAAGTTCCTTTGGAAGCATTCAGCATTCTGTGCTCTTGAATAAAGTCAAGGCTACTTGGGGACACCCCTCCTCTTCCCCCCCTTCCTTCCCCTTCCTCCCCCTTCCCCATTTCCCCTCCCTCCCTCGCCCCTTTCTTCCCCCTCCCGCTTTTTCCTTTTTTTTCAACCCTCTTACTGGGACATTGATGAGTTATCTACACCCTTCTAGGAGTATTCTGTTTGCCTCTTGGATTAGTCGCATAGGTGTCAAACTCGCGGCCCTCCAGATGTTATGGACTACAGTTCCCATTATCCTCTGCCAGCATGATGCTGGCAGAAGGATCGAGAACATGATCACTATCTGGAAGGCTGCGAACTGGACACCTATCGGAAAATGGAATTGATCGGATACTGCAGGAATGTTTTTAATTTTTTTAAAAATGTTTTATTTGTATTTATTTTTATATTTGTATTTATTTGTATTTATACCCCGCCCCTCCCAGCAGGACTCAGGGCGGCAAAAAGCAATAAAAGATTACAAAATTAAAACAGCCACAAAACATCATTATAGTAGTGTTGTAAGCCGAAAAGGAGGGGGGGGGCTATTAAGTCTGATCAATTGAATTGAATACACTTTTTCAGCGGTGAGTTCCAAAAATTTTAGTAACAGGTTCCCTCGCCAGCCCCCCCCAGCAAAGGAGGCAGAGGCGTACCTAGGCAAACCTGAGCCCTGGGCAAAACCTGAGTTGGATGCCCCCCCATGGGCAGCCACCCCACCACGACCCCCCAAAATTTTTTAGCACCAGGTCATTTCTAAATCATCATCACATTATAGAAAATGCCCCAACTCCCAAATCTGAACACAGCAATGGTGAAACACACAGGTTCTTTGATAGAGACTGGTGAGAGAAAAGGTACGAAAGGCTGAGAATCCATGAACTGCAGTACCTGAAAGGGATTAACCCAGTTCAGGGAGTTACATTATCAGTCGCAATTGCTATATGGAACCTTCTCGTTCAAAGGCAGGGTGCCTCTCGGGGAGGCGAGGGCCTGGAGGTGGAAAAGCGGACCCCATTAGTAACCCCCACTCGGCACACACAAATTATTAGTAACCCACTCTCGGGAACTGGTGAGAACCTGCTGGATCCCACCTCTGCACTTTTTTAAAAAAAAAATAGTGTCTTCCAAAAAAGTTCCCCTTCTTCAAAGTGACCAGTCCTTCTGTAGAAGAGAGAGGTCCCGGGGAAATCAGGCTAAGTTGGGTCACTGAAACTTTTTCCTTGGCGTGGTTTTGTTTCCCCGCTCTCCAAGCTTCTGCTGAGCGAAGCTGTTGTTTGCTCGCTTGGACCGTCTTTTGTCTCGCGCCGGGAAGCGTTTCCCTTGCATCGGAATGAGGCTTCCCTGTGACCTTTATGGTGTCTTCCGAGCACTGCCAACGGGATCTGTAGGAGAGAAGGACGAGGTTTCCAACCTCCAAGGGGCAGGTGGAAGACCTCCTGGTGGTCCCATTGATCTCTGGGCAACAGAGATTGCTTCCCCTGGAGAAAAAGGCGGCTTTAGAGGATGGATTTTGCAGCATTATTCTCTGCTGAGGTCTCTCCATTCACTAAACCCCACCCTTCCCACCAGGGGCATACCTTCCAGGGGGACATGTGCAGTGGTGGGATCCAAAAATTTAAGTAACAGGTTCCCAGGGTGGTGGGATTCAAACAGTGGCGTAGCGCCAATGGGGCTGGGCGGGGAACGACGGGGGTGTGGCCGGGCATTTCAGGGGGAGGAAGACATTCCTGGGCGAGGAATGTGGCAGGGCCTTGGCAGCTGCACCTGATCATAGGCGAGAGGCTCGACAGGGGCGTGGCCGGGCATTTCAGGGGCGGGGCATTCCTGGATGAGGCTGTGGCAAGGACGCAGCCGCTGCACCGGTCCTTGGGCGGGAAACGAATGCACGCAGGCGCAGGCGGCCACGCACGCCGGTGCACCTCCTGCTAGACGGCTTCCAGTTCTGCGCTCTACTGCTGAGAGGAGGGGCGTAACAAAGGCAAAAGTCACGGGGCAAAATCACCCATTAGTAACCCCCTCTCGGCACACACAAATCATTAGTAACCTACTCTCGGGAACCTGCTGGATCCCACCTCTGGACATATGGGGACAAATGTTCCTGGGCTGCGGCCATTTAGTCACGTGGGGATAGAAAATCATCCCTCCACTATCTGGTCAGGCGCAATCATTGCCTACAAAGTAGTAATGGCTAATTTATTGTTATGTGTGCGGTTTACAAGGCTTGGTTGCGAATGTTTAATGTAGATTTTAATTTATTTTAATGTTTTAATGTTTTAGTCAATAGACAAATGCCCTTTCTACTAAGTCTGTAATTTATAATGCCAATAAAGGCTTTGGAATGGTAAAAGTAGGATTTTTAAAAAGAGTTTGGATTTGTATCCTGCTTTTCTCTCCCTTTAAGGAGTGTCAGAGCGGCTTATAAACTCCTTCCCTTCCTCTTCCTGCAACAGACACCTTGTGAGGTAGGTGGGGCTGAGAGAGTTCTGAGAGAACTGTGACCAGCTCAAGGTCACCCAGAAGGCTTCGTGTGGAAGAGTGAGGCAAACGAATCCGGATCACCCGATAAACATCTGTCACTCATGTGGAGGAGCGGGGAATCAAACCCGGTTCTCCGCCATTCACCAGTACACCACCCTGGCTTTAAAACAAACAAACAGAGCTTCTGAAGTGACATAAGATCGCTCTAGGACACTGCATGGCCAATTGGGAATTGTAGTCCATAACATCTGGAGGGCCAAAGGTTCGCCATGCTGGGAGGGGCTGATGGGAATTGTAGTCCATAACATCTGGAGGGCCATGCTGGGAGGGGCTGATGGAAATTGTAGTCCATAACATCTGGAGTGCCAATGGTTCGCCATGCCAGGAGGGGCTGATGGGAATTGTAGTCCATAACATCTGGAGTGCCAATGGTTCGCCATGCCGGGAGGGGCTGATGGGAATTGTAGTCCATAACATCTGGAGGGCCAAAGGTTCGCCATGCCGGGAGGGGCTGATGGGAATTGTAGTCCATAACATCTGGAGTGCCAAAGGTTCGCCACCATGGCTCTAGGAGTTGATGGAAACTCTACAGTTTTACAGAAGGGCAAGTTTTAACAGAAAACTAAAAGAAACTTCCAGATGGCATGATCAGTTTGACATCTGAACTAGCCGCTTAGTCGGGCCATCCGGATGAGGGCAGCCAACCCCGTAGGTACTTGAATACATCTTTTTTTAAAGGTACTTGAATACATCTTTTTTTTTAAGTCACCCAGGTGATCAACGATGTGACTGCTCGGTTAGAATTGCCCAATTCTCTCAGTAATATTCACCCTGTATTTCATTCTAGTTTACTCAAGCGGGCTCCAGATTCAGATGCTTGGCACGACCCAACGGAGGTTCCCCTGCCGGTGATCGTTGATGGACCTAGGGTAAAACAGGACCTAGGGTGTCGGATCTCTCTAGAGGGCCTGGAGATGGACCCGGCAAAAGTTGCAGCTGTAGTGAATTGGCCGATACCCACCACCCGTAAGGAACTTCAATCGTTTCTAGGTTTTGCGAACTTTTATCAAGATTTTATTCCCCAATTTGCTAAGCTTGCTCTGCCACTCACAGGCTTACTGCGTACCAAAGGAAAGGGGCCCCAGGCATCGAAACCCGGGGCTCCCCTTTCCTGGTCCCCTGAGTGTCAAAAATCGTTTCAGGCTCTTAAGACAGCTTTCACCACCGAACCCATTTTGAAACACCCAGATCCCACTTTGCCTTTCATCGTGCATGTCGATGCTTCGGTTAAAGCCCTAGGAGCAGCACTCTTGCAGAAAAATAAAGATAACAAACTCGTACCATGTGCTTATTTATCGAAAAAACTGTCCGGCCCTGAACTCAACTGGACGGTTGGGGATAAAGAAACTGCAGCCATTAAGGAGGCTTTGTCTACGTGGCGGCATTGGCTGGAAGGCACCGCGCGCCCATTCCAAGTCTGGTCGGATCATTTTTTAAAAAGATGTATTATAAAAAAGGAGCAGCAGTGGCGTAGGAGGTTAAGAGCTTGTGTATCTAATCTGGAGGAACCGGGTTTGATTCCCCCGCTCTGCCGCCTGAGCTGTGGAGGCTTATCTGTGCCTGTGCACTCCCACACACGCCAGCTGGGTGACCTTGGGCTAGTCACAGCTTCTCAGAGCTCTCTCAGCCCCACCTACCTCACAGGGTGTTTGTTGTGAGGGGGGAAGGGCAAGGAGATTGTAAGCCCCTTTGAGTCTCCTGCAGGAGTGAAAGGGGGGATATAAATCCAAACTTCTTCTTCTTCTTCTTCTTCTTCTTCTTCTTCTTCTTCTTCTTCTTCTTCTTCTTCTTCTTCTTCTTCTTCTTCTTCTAAATTTAAAAATGTTGTGTTGGCCTATACACATGGGCCTTGATTTCAAGTACAGAGGAAACAGTATCTTTGTCGCTTTTGACTATTAATAGCACGATATTGTATTCATGCTGAGTGGGATCCAAGCTGTTTGTTGCATGAGCAGGAAATAAAGATAATTGACCACCTCGACTGGCATTGTTTTGCAACCTCTGCCTCCGCTCCAGGATGTCAGAGCTACAATAATCCTTTGAAAGGCATCATTAAACCTTTCCTTTTAAGAGCCGCGCGTTTGGACTTGGGAATCGGTTGTGGAAACGAGCCATTTGATAGTCAAAGATCTCCGTCAGAGGTATGCAAAAGATCAGCTTTTGAAAAGATTCAATTTAGCGACCTTTGGCAACTTCGGAAAATAGGAACCAACAAGCAGACTGTCCGACTTTTTGAAACGGCTAGAGCACCTAATAGAAATACATAGAGAGCACGTCTAAGAATTAAGAAGCGGAATGCACTGCCTCGGAGAGTGGTGGAGTCTCCTTCTTTGGAGGTTTTTAAACAGAGGCTGGATGAACATGTTGGGAGTGCTTTGATAGTGTGGTCCTGAATGGCAGGGGGGTGGACTGGATGGCCCTTAGGGTCTCTTCCAACTCTATGATTCTATGCTATTTGGGCCTTTTTCATTGGGCCTGTTCTTTCCCCTTCAGTGCTACCCTTAAATTGCGTCCCAAGTCCAAGGTGACCAGACATCCCACTTTTGGCGGGACAGTCCCACCTTAAACCAATTTGTCCCACGTCCCGCGGGGTTTTTTAACTGTCCCGATTTTTGGAAGGCTGCCGCACTGCCTTCTGGGGTGCTCCCTGGTTTCCCGCTTTGTCACAGGGTGGGAAACCGGGGAGCGCCCCAAAAGGCAGTGTGCTCCTGCGGCCGCGCGTGTGCAGGTCCCGGTTTAAAAAGGTGAAAATCTGGTCACCTTACCCAAGTCGTGATAGAGACCAGACAAGGGCAGAGTGGCCGGGGCTTATTTTCCAATCCCGACACAATGATCATTCAGTGACACTGCATGGATGGGGAGTAGCCCATTTTGCATTTCTTTTTTGTACGCTGTAAAGTTGCCAACTCTGGGTGAGGAAATTTCTGGAGATTTGCGGGAGAAGCTTCGAGGGGACGGAGTTTGGGGAGGGGAGGGGCTTCAGTGAGGTATAAGGCCACGGAGTCCCCCTTCCAAATCAGCCGTTTTCTCCAGGGAACCTGATCTCTGCCACCTGGAGGTCAGATATACTAGCTGACAATCTCCAGTCCTCACCTGGAGACTGGCAACCCTTGGCATAGTCCAGTGGACCACATCAGGATTCTACCAGCGTTCACTGCTATATAGGGTGTGGATGGTTGAGTGTAACTTTTTAACATCTGTGGACCCTGCCGTCCCTCTCCTCTTTTAGGGGATTCGTTAGTAGGTCACCATCTGTTGTATTTTTGTATTAGTACGCTGCTTTTAATGGGGTTTGGTTTTAATGTATATAGAGCCATTTCTTTAATGATTTATTTAATTAAGGTTGATATTTACTGATTTTATTTTGTGCTCTATTTATACGTTCTGTTTTTCACCGCCCTGAGCCCTCCGGGGGAGGGCGGTATACAAGTATAATAAATAAATAAAATAAATAAATAAAAATAACTTACTCCAAGGTAAGGGGGCTCAGAGGCACAGCCTTAGCCGTGTTTCAGCCTCTCTGAAAGAAAACAGAATTTCCACTTGCCAGAATTACCTGGGCCAACGGATCAGAGCTTCTTTTAGTTGGACAGGTTGGCCGGGGGGGGTGGGGGGTGGGGCTGCCACCAAGTTCTGAATAGTCACTCCACAAATACGAGCACAAGAAAACAAAGTTTTATTCAATTTTTTTTAAGTCAACGTCCAGTCCCACAATAACATATTTACATGCACAGTATACTGTATCAAACATATTCAATGGATAATGATAATATTTTCTGCTTCTCCCTTTGTTTTATTTCTTGAACTGCTTGGAAAGATTCCTTCCCTTTCGGGTCTCCTAAGTCCGTATTGTCCTGTCGACGCCAGAATGTATCAACTGTCATATCCATAACGGTTCAGATGAATTCAAAGTTGTGCAGCGTCCTTCTTAAAGCGGGTTGTGGACGGTTAGTCTGTCCTTGCACGCGGCTGTCTCCATCAGCACTTGACGGAGAACTTAAATGCAAAACCCGCGTTTGTTGAGGGCCAAAGTAAATGTTACCAGGGCAGCCATATTTGTTATCCATGCCACTCATACATAAATCAGGGGAACAGTCCAGTTTTTACAGCCATATGGAGAATACAGAAGAAGAAGAGTTTGGATTTATATCCCCCCTCTCTCTCCTGCAGGAGACTCAAAGGGGCTGACAATCTCCTTGCCCTTCCCCCCTCACAACAAACACCCTGTGAGGTGGGTAGGGCTGAGAGAGCTCCGAGAAGCTGTGACTAGCCCAAGGTCACCCAGCTGGCGTGTGTGGGAGTGCACAGGCTAATCTGAATTCCCCAGATAAGCCTCCACAGCTCAGGCGGCAGAACGGGGAATCAAATCCGGTTCCTCCCAATTAGAATGCACCTGCTCTTAACCGAAGAAGAAGAAGGCTATTCATCAACGTTCTAAAGTAGCAGATCAGTGCAAAGAAGAAGAAGAAGAGTTTGGATGTATATGCCCCCTTTCTCTCCTGCAGGAGACTCAAAGGAGCTTACAATCTCCTTGCCCTTCCCCCCTCACAACAAACACCCTGTGAGGTGGTTGGGGCTGAGAGAGCTCCGAAGAACTGTGACTAGCCCAAGGTCACCTGGCTGGCGTGTGTGGGAGTGCACAGGCTAATCTGAATTCCCCAGATAAGCCTCCACAGCCCAGGAGGCAGAGCTGGGAATCAAACCCGGTTCCTCCAGCTAAGCAGGGTTGGTACTTGGATGAGAGACTGTCAAGGAAGACACTGAAAAGGAAGGCAAAGTGAAACTACATCTGCTTCATCACTTGCTTTGAAATCTTACGTGATGGAGTGCCTATTCCTGCAGCCATATCAATAAAACCCTGTACACCGGATCAAAACCTGTCAGCGCACAGCCCTAACTAAAATCCTGACATGCTAGATTTTTATCTACAGGGATTCTTTTTCTTATTTAGGAGTAAACAGTCACATGAGACTCACTTGCGGTCTGAAGCAGCACAGTGGGGAAAATTAGACAGTTGGCCCAAAAGTTCATGGACCCTAGCCTGCAGAAAGAACTTCTGAACTCTGGTTTTATAATCTTTGGTTCTGCGGGATTTTGTCCGTGGCCCCATTCTCAGACATGTCGGCAGGAATGCGGCCGACAAGAAAAGCATAGCTGAGATTCAAGACCCTAATTGGTTATCTGCCTTTTTTTTAAATTGAAGACAAAACAGAAAGAGGAAACAGGAAATTAAGGGGGGCCAAGGTAAACCAAGCCACGTTCTTTCCCAGTGGCTAGATATTTTGTTTTCCATTAGAAATGAGAAAAGGATATCGGGGGGGCGGGGGGGGGCAGTTTCCATTACAAGAACGTCGCTATCAAAATGGTGCTATTTGTTTGTTACAAAGGATGGTTCTGCAGTGTGAACCGGGCTCCGTTAGGATCAAATGATCTCTGGCTCAGGGGCAGGCTCTCTGGCACCTGATGGGATACAAAAAGTGATCCACGCGCCTCTGGGCTGGACTACTGCAACTCGCTCTATGCAGGGCTGCCCTTGGGTCTGATCCAATGCCTCCAGCTAGTCCAGGGGCGGCCAACCTATGGTGCTCCAGATGTTCATGGACCACAATTGCTGCCTGAGGGAAGCAGCTAACGCTCTCCTGCTCTTGAAAGAACTTTTAATACAACAAACATTTGTGTGTGGAATACAGCATTTATTAACAAAATTGGTTCAAGGTAAACAAAAGCGTAAGGCGCAGCATGGGGGTCTGATCTTATGGTCTGTGTACTGGGCAGCCAAAAAAGCTGTCCCCCAGACACCTACATTTTTCTCAGCACGTCTGCCGATGAAAAATTATAACGCGCACTGGAGCAGCTGTGAGATTCCAGATGGGCGGTTGCCACTTCCTGAAGACTCTTTGCTGCCAGGGGCTCAAGCCATATAAATCCACGTCTGGGCAGGGGACCCCTTGACTTGCTCCACCCCAAACCTCGTGAGGAGGTTCCACCACAGCGGGTATTTTGCCCACTGCCCCCCCCCCCAGCTAAAGATCAGTCCCCCATGCGCAAACCGCCGTATAACAACAATAAATAGCGCATGCACTAACACAGGCCAAAAAACAGGGAGAGGTGGGTGGGAAACACGCACGCTCTGGCAAATGGGGAGGTGGGGAGGCCGGGCTCAGGCCTAAATAGGCCGCCCGGCCCTGCCTCCCCTGATGACGACAAGGCGCCAAGCGTCACTGCCTGGCGCCCACGACCTCCCAGGCCCCGCGTTGCTGGCAAGCCGAAGCCTCGCGATCCCAGAGGAGCTCGCAAGGCGGGGCGGGGGAGGAGGCAGCACCATGAAGGCTGTCCCTTCCCCATCAGCAATGGCAGCCGCGGTAAGTCACGGCTGCTCCTTCCCATCAGCCCCTGCCAGCATGGCCAATTGGCCATACTGGCAAGGGCTGATGGGAATTGTACTCCATGAACATCTGGAGCACCATAGGTTGGCCGCCCCTAAGCTAGTCCAAAACGCAGCAGCCCGGGTTTTTACGGGGACCACCTGGTGTACACCCATCCAACCAGGTCAATTTCAAGGTTCTAGGGTTAACCTTCAAAGCCCTAAATGGGCTGGGACATGCAGATCTTGGGGACCACTTGTTCTGATAGGTCCCTTGAAGGTTGCTGTGATCAGCCAACAGAAATCTTTCCCAAAAGACAGTTCCTACAAATGGCAAGATGAAAACCTCCAGCTTTTCTTAAGTTTCTCCATTTCGGGCTGCGGTTGTGCGGTTTAGCTGCCCTAAAGTTTTGTCGAACACACAATGAGCGGAATTTGGAGATTCGTTCAAGATGGCGGGATTCTTAGGGAAGCAATGGGAATGTCCGTAAGGCGTCACATTTCTCAAGAAGGTTTATGCACATCCCTGTTCCTTAGAGGCTGTATGCTTGAAAAACCCATCCTCTTAATCGGAGCCTCTGTTACTAACAGGATGCACACAGCCAGCAGATTTAAAGCATCAAACATTATCAACCTGGGAATTTCTACTATGGGGATGAGCTGCAATTTTGAATGCCTACTAGTTTAATTTTTTAAAAATCCCACTTGTAGAAAACTAGCATTTCAGACCTCTAATTTATCATTCTCCCTGACACCCTAGTTTTCTACATGAAGAGGCTTATTTAAAAAAACATGAAGCACACAACCAAATCCAAATCCAAAACCTTTATTAGGCATAAAACCGGTGTGTGTCCAGAATTCCAAATACAATAAGATCATTATTGCACAACTTGCAGTACACAGAGTAAAAATATAGCAACAGCTTCAGAGATTTCAACATTAGAGTTATTTAGAAGCTTAGCCATTTTTATCTTATCTGAAAGGAGCATAAATCCTGTTGGTAATACAGTTCTCGAATCAGTTCTGATGTTGTTGTATTTTGAACAGTGAAGCAGAATTTGAGAAAGTGTATCAGTTGTATCAGGACAAAATCGACAGCAACGCTCATTTTGTGGGATATTAGAGAAGCGACCTTGAAGATGTACTGACGGAAAAGAGTTACACCTTGGTCTAGTCATGACACATCTGCGATTGGGATTAACAAGTTGTTCCAGGTATATAGCAGGGCTAGATTTCTGAGGGATAATCCCAAAGAATATTGGAGAGCAAGAGCTTTGCACTTTGCTCAGGAGAACACAACCATTCAACCCTCCACGTAAAGTCTGGAGTGGTACAATTTGGGGATCTTTATTCTTATTTGCTTAATTCACTGGTGCCAGAAGGTAATGCCCCAACCTTCATACCTCCAATAACTTTAAAGCATGGTGGGAAACCAGTCATTTTCTTTGTGTGTGGCAAGGGGCATGACGTACTGTAAAAAAGAAGACTGATGGTTCTGTTTATATGAACCGAAAGAACAATAGCCATTGGAGACTGCAAATGCTGGCGTTTCTCAGAGCTTTTCATTCAAGGCGGCCAGCACAAAGACAGTCCGGTTGCTGAATTGTCACATTTAGTGTCTCTTCCCTGTGGGAAAGTTTTTTGGGAGTGAGGAAGAACGTTTGAAAATAAATCAGGAGGTTTGTCTAAAGCTTGAACGAAACAGACCGAGCGAGGAAGTTTCTCAATAAAGTTTGAAATATTTCTTTATAGCTACATCGTCCCTTTGGCAGTCGCCATGGTGACCGAGTCCTTACAGACGTGAGAATGGTAGGCAGGCAAAGATCTCAATGCAAGTGGCTCACGGAACTGGAACTAGCTTTGCGCCACAGTTTTGTAGGAAAAAAATGCAGATCCATTATATCTTTACGGAGTGACTAGATTTACACCTTCCAGCCCCTCTGATTTATGCTGTCTGTCCCATTCTGTGTAGTCTTCCCCAGTGGTGGGATCCAAAAATTTTAGTAACAGGTTCCCATGGTGGTGGGATTCAAACTGTGGCATAGAGCCAATGGGACTGGGTGGGGCACAACAGGGCGGGGCGGGGCATTCCGGGGGCGGGGCACTCCTGGGCGGGGCTGTGGCAAGGACGCAGCCGCTGCGCCGGTCCTTGGGCGGGAAACAAATGCACGCAGGCGCAGGCTGCCACGCACGCCGGTGCACCTCCTGCTAGACTGCTTCAAGTTCTGCACGCTACTGCTGAGAGGAGGGGCGTAACTAAGGCAAAAATCACGTGGCAAAATCACCCATTAGTAACCCCCTCTCGGCATACACAAATAATTAGTAACCTGTGAGAACCTGCTGGATCCCACCTCTGGTCTTCCCCCATCTGAATTGATTCTCAGAGTTGAGGGGAGGTGTTTTTACATATGGGCCTTATTTAAGCGTCATAGTTTTATTGTTCAGGATCTCAGTCTAAGAACAGGGGCTTTGAAAGATGAAAGTGGCATTTGTCGATTACGCACAGTGTGCTTGCTGTGTGATGGGGGTGAATGTCCGTTGCAGCAAAATTTCTTGTACGGGCCTATTTCCTGGAGTCCGGTTTCACTTTCCATTCTCTCCGCGGCAAGCAAGACCACTTTTACCATGACTTCTAATTTGCTTTGCCGCTGGAGCAGGGAGATTTGCCAGTGAATGCTAGCTTTGCTCCTGAGATCTTCCCTCCGCCCACCGCCAGCCTTCCCTCTCCCTTGCACCACTTTGCATGCCTTCCCTCTCACTCCCCCCCCCCCCACTTCTATTTTGCCGGCTGTTTCGAGTTAAAGAAAAGAAGTTCACTCACACGGGCTCAGCCAAAACACACCAACCTCTGCATTTCATGCTGATGGATTGATATCTCAACATAATAAAAACATAGAGTGTTTGGAAATAACAAGCCTTTCTGTCCTCCAGCAGCAATGGCAGCAGCAGGAAGGGGGGTGGATATTGGCTCTAGAAGGGCTCTAGTACAATGTCCCCTTCTTTAGCAGTGTGTGGTCCTGGGAATTTCTTTGCTCTTTGATTTGGGGGGATTTATTTCATTTGGGGGGATTTATTTTGGAATAGTAATATAGATAAAAGCGCAGTTTAAAAGCTAAGCCAGCAATGTTGACTTCCGGGTGTAGTGAGATCTGTGTTTTTAAGAATAAGTGCCTTAAGATCTGCACCTTTAAGAATCACTTGATGGACCACGTAAGAAAACCAGGCCTAGAGAGTTCTCTACAAAAATACCGCATGCCCAGGAGGGAGTGCCTCCTTGCATAAAAACAGAAAAACGTGAGGAGACCCTTCTGCAAGCCCACTGCACAGTGAAGAGTGCGCAAAGAGCCCTGGGGTAAGCATTCTATGCATAATGGGCCATTGACACTCAGGGTCAAGACTGATTCCCAAACCTCTGTCTGAAATCCTTCAGTTAAAGATCCGGGGATCTTCTGCGTGCAAATTTTAACGCCTCCCAATGAACCATGGCCCTCTCCCCACATTGCATTTTGGGAAAATATTCCAGGGCCTCCTGTTCTCACCTGGAACCAATACAGACAGGGAGCATGAAGGAGACTTTCAACCTTTAAATTCTCTGTGCAAAACAGATTTGGAAAAGCCCGTGTTTACATAGACAGAGTCCATCTATCTTCCAAACAACAGATATGGGTGTGATCATTACCGATATTGCAATACGCTCGGGGGGAAAAACCATGTGTTTGTCTAGTCTGATGGATTCTGGCAACTCTATTCAGCAGCCTTAATGGCTGGATAATGGACCGGCAATTGGGAAACAGGAATTGTTGCACAAAGCATTGGATGTGAGCCTCCGTTACGTGGGCCCAGATCATTCCTGGGCCGATTTCTCCATCTCTAAATGTGATTTATAGAATAAGCAGGAATGCTGGGCAGTTCAGTGTAGTGGTTATGGTGCCAAACAAGTATCTGAGAGACCTGGGTTCAGATGGACCTCCTGCCTTGAATTTGACTAGAGTTGCTGCGTTCTGTGTGGGTCCTGGATTGCTCCTAGTATTACAATTGATCTCCAGACAACAAACATCAGTTCCCTTGGCGAAAATGGCTGGTTTGGAGGGTGGACTCCTTAGCATCATATCCCACTGAGGTTCCCTGCTTTCCCACATCCTGCCATATCTATGGGCGTAACGAGGGAAACTGTAGCCCTGGGCAAAACCTGAGTTGGATGCTTCCCCCCATGGGCGGCCACTCTACCACGACCAAAAATTTTTTTGCACCAGGACATTGGTGCCTGCAGGGGGTGCATTTTTAGACATATCAGCACCAAAATGTCATCAGGAGACTGTCCTTATGCTACTCCCCAGGTTTGGTGAGGTTTGGTTCAAGGAGTCCAAAGTTATGGACTCCCAAAGGGGGTGCCCCATCCCCCATTGTTTCCAATAGAATTAATGGGAGAGTGGGGCTACAGTTTTTGAGGGTCCATAACTTTGGCCCCCCTGAACCAAACTGCACCAAACCTGGGGGGTATCATTAGAGCAGTCTCCTGATGAGACCCTGAAAGTTTTGAGACTTTGCCTTCAGAAATGTGCCCCCCCAGCCTGCAACCCCCATTGACAGCAATGCAGAGGCGCTCGAAGTACGGAACAAAGATTCTTGGGCAAATTTCTGGGATGTTCCCCACTGGGCGCATTTTGGATGTATTTCGGCACCAAGATTTCAAGTCTCCACAGGAAGCTGTCCCTATGGGAGCCCCCAAGTTTGAAGATTTTTGGTTGAAGTTTAAGAGTCCCAAAGTTATGGACCCTCAAAGGGAATGCCCCATCCTACATTCTTTGCTATGGGAGATGGGGGGCTACCCTTTTCGGATCCAGTGCTTTGGACCCCCTGAACCAAACTGCACCAAACGTGGGGGGTGCCATCATGACAGTCTCTGAATGATACCCTGAAATTTTGGTGCTGATACGTCCATAAATGCACCCCCTGCAGGAACATCCCAGAAATTTGCCCAAGAATCTTTGTTCTGCATTGAGTTTTCTGCATTGCTGTCAATGGGGGTTGCAGGCTGGGGGGGGGGGGCACATTTCTGAAGGCACAGTCTCACAACTTTCAGGGTCTCATCAGGAGAACCGTGTATGCCACTCAGCTCCCTGAAGGAAGGGCTGGGTACAAACAAGATACACACCCATTCACAAAGAACGATAGGAAATTATTCATATGCACACATCTATAGCAAAGCAACGTTGGCCAGGCAACGGAGTCTGAATGCAAACTTTAAAAAGAACCCAAAAGGATAATTCACCACTAATTAACCCACGACTGAAGGAACGAATCTCATCACCAAGGAGACATCAGGGGTGCGGCTGACAAAACGGAGGATGGATCATGTCTTGGGGGAATCCGGGTAACACCCTCAGCCAGATGCAACTTCCTTGTTTGTCCCGCGGCACCCTCGAACAGCCAAAACTGTATGTCTCATCCGAGTGATGGATTGCGTCTCGCTGCATAAACCCAAGTTCCTAACTTAGCAACGGCCATTCCAGCTTTTCCAAACCTGTTATTTTCTCATGCTCTGCCTGGCTACAACAGATAGGACTGCAAGCCTTTCGGGTGCGATCTGGAGATCTTGAGAGCCAGCGGTTAAGAGCAGGCGCACTCTAATCTGGAGAACTGGGCTTGATTCCCCGCTCTGCCGCTTGAGCTTATCTGGGGAACCAGATGAGCTTGTGCACTCCAACACATGCCAGCTGGGTGACCTTGGGCTAGTCACAGCTCTTTGGAGCTCTTTGCAGCCTTTTCGGCCATTCTGGTACGTTACAGATGCAAGCAGACACTTTGGAAGACACTAACACCGTTTCCTTTGGCCCTCTCATCCTTCTTGGACTATTTTGCTACTCAGCAGTTTCAAAGGCCTGAGCGCCTGTTAACGGTTTGGAAAGTTTAAAAAAGTGACTTTTGCAAAACGAGAGTTTCCTGGGCACAATCACTCCTTTGGTTCTAGAAATCCTTTAGCCAAAATCCCAGCTGAACAAGAAGAAGAAGAGGAGGAGGAGGAGGAGGAGGAGGAGGAGGAGGAGGAGGAGTTTGGATTTATACCCCCCTTTCTCTCCTGTAAGTAGACTCGAAGGGGCTTACAATCTCCTTTTCCTCCCCCACCCACAACAAACACCCTGTGAGGTGGGTGGGTGGGGCAGAGAGAGCTCCAAAAAGCTGTGACTAGCCCAAGGTCCCCCAACTGGCATGTGTGGGAGTGCACAAGCTAATCTAGTTCACCAGATAAGCCTCCACAGCTCAAGTGGCAGAGCGGGGAATCAAACCCGGTTCTCCAGATTACAGTGCACCTGCTCTTAACCACTACGCCACTGCTTTAAGATTTCATAGCTGTTTTCTCAGCTCAGCCACATTTTTGAATGCTACCATGGCTGCTTAAATTGTTCTATTGCTTTGGGTTTGGATCTGGCTGCCAGTTTCTGATATACGGATTCTTTTTGTTTTTCCCTTTTTTTTGTGACGGTTACTGGGTATTTTTAACGTGGGTCTCTTCCTACGACAGAGTTTGCTGCAATACAGCAATATGAGAAGCCGCCATGGAAACAATTTATCAACAGGAGGAAAATATAACAGTGGGGGAGAGGCATAAATGTGTTTTTAACTTTCTGTATTAGGAGTCAAAATAAGAACTACCCAGATGAAATAATAATATTGAAATGAACTGGCAGTTAGTATATGTTTGGTTCTTTTACTTAAACTAGTAACACAAGGTTTCTAAGGGCTTTCTATTTGGTTATCTACAAGAAACTCTAACAGATAAAAAAGGATTTTTACGGAGCAAAGGAACAGATAGAAAAGGAATCTTACTAAGAAAAGGAATATGACTATCATTCATTAATGTTATGTAATTAAATATATGGAAATTTAAGCTTGTATACGTGTATACATCTGTATGTTGCTCAAACTTGTACATAGTATGAATTAATACTATGGAAATCAGAATTTGTTAGAAACCTTATAACGCAGTTCAAAGGAAAGGACCAAACATATACTAACTACCAATTCATTTCAATTTTATTATTTCACCTACCTTGTTTCCCCGAATATAAGACATCCCCAGAAAATAAGACGTAGTGGAGGTTTTGCTAAGGGTCTAGAAATATATAAAGGCGTCAATCTCCCCAAGAAGTAAGGCGTGGCAAAGAGTTTTGTTTGGAAGCATCACGAAAATAAGAGACAGAATACCAGAAACATAAAGACAAGAAATAAGACATAGCGCATCTTTGGGAGCAAAAATTAATATAAGACACTGTCTTATATTCGGGGAAGCACGGTAGTTCTTATTTTAGCTCATAATACAGAAAGTTAAAACACATTTAGTATCTTCCCCCCCCAAAAAAAATTAAAATAAATAAGTATTTGACAGGAGGGATGAACCTTGTCCCAGGCTTACCCTTATCTAGTTCAAATGAAAAGCTACAATTTACTCAGTTGAATAGATTTTGTTGTGTTGACTTATAACAGCAAAACCCTCAAGGTGGCGTGCTTCCCCCCCCCCACCCCCCCCCCCCCCCCCCCCCCCCCCCACCCACCCCCCCCCCCCCCCCCCCCCCCCCCCCCCCCCCCCCCCACCCCCCCCCCCCCCCCCCCACCCACCCCCCCCCCCCCCCACCCCCCCCCCCCCCCACCCCCCCCCCCCCCCACCCCCCCCCCCCCCCACCCCCCCCCCCCCCCACCCCCCCCCCCCCCCACCCCCCCCCCCCCCCACCCCCCCCCCCCCCCACCCCCCCCCCCCCCCACCCCCCCCCCCCCCCACCCCCCCCCCCCCCCACCCCCCCCCCCCCCCACCCCCCCCCCCCCCCACCCCCCCCCCCCCCCACCCCCCCCCCCCCCCACCCCCCCCCCCCCCCACCCCCCCCCCCCCCCACCCCCCCCCCCCCCCACCCCGTTTTACAAGCACCGTCAGGTCGACGGGACGGCCGCTTTGCAGAGCAGATGGAATTCAGTTTGGGGGGGGGGGGTTGAAGCCAACTGTTAAACATGTCAGCTTGGAAGCGCGTCCTGACTTTTCGTGGAATTTATTTCCAATTCGGTTGGATTTCAGCGTGAGGTCAGAATAGAGGATCTGAGACGCCCCAATTCACATCCACCTTCAACTATGAAACTCACTAGGCAATCTTGGGCATTTTCTCCCCGGCTGATCTTCATGGCAGAGTTGTTGTGAAGATAAAAATTGTGGGACGGAGAACTGGATAAGCCTCTGGAAGAAGGGCAGGATAAACGTAGTAGTAGCTAGCTAGCACAAAGGTTTATTTTTGTTTATACTGGGACTGACACATAAAGTCAAAAGAAGAGTTTTGCCATCTCTAGCACGCCTGTAAATCGAATGGTAAGATATGCTGAGTTGGGAAAAACCAGAGGTTTGGTGTGAATCCTGGGCCCCTTCCGCACATGCAGAATAATGCACTTTCAATCCACTTTCAATGCACTTTGCAGCTGGATTTCACTGCATGGAATAGCAAAATCCACTTGCAAACCATGGTGAAAGTGGATTGAAAGTGCATTATTCTGCGGCCTAGAGCCTGTAGAGTTTGGAGAGGGGTGCTGGCACAGAATCCACCCAGTGGTGGGATCCAAAAATTTTAGTAACAGGTTCCCATGGGGGTGGGATTCAAACTGTGGTGTAGCGCCAATGGGGCTGGGCGGGGCACGACGGGGGTGTGGCTGGGCATTCCAGGGGCGGGGCATTCCTGGGCGGGGCTGTGGCAAGGACGCAGCCGCTGCGCCGGTCCTTGGGCGGGAAACGAATGCACGCAGGCGCAGGCTGCCACGCACGCCGGTGCACCTCCTGCTAGACTGCTTCAAGTTCTGCGCGCTACTGCTGAGAGGAGGGGCGTAACTAAGGCAAAAATCACGGGGCAAAATCACCAATTAGTAACCCCCTCTTGGCACACACAAATAATTCGTAACCTACTCTCGGGAACCTGTGAGAACCTGCTGGTTCCCACCTCTGATGCAGAATAATGCACTTTCAATCCACTTTGCAGATGGATTTCACTGCATGGAATAGCCAAATCCACTTGCAAACCATTGTGAAAGTGGATTGAAAGTGCATTATTCTGCGTGTGCGGAAGCGGCCTAGAGCCCGTGGAGTTTGGAGAGGGGCGCTGGCACAGAATCCACCCTCCAAAACAGCCGTTTTCTCCCGCCTGAATGACTCCTCTTCCCCAACTTTCCTCTCCCTTGAAAAAGTAGCCCGCCCGTCCGCCCCCACGGGCTGCCTTGGCAGACAGAATCATGTAACAGTCACAGAGGAAGAGAAAGACAAGCCGTGAGTAATTCCTCCCTGCGTTGGAAGTGGAGCAACCTCGTTCCATCCTGGTACGCAGCTGCACGGCTGTTTGTTTCCCAGCCAAAGGGAGAGGAGGCCGGAGCTTGGCAGGTGAGCCGGCATCGGTGAGGCTGGCCTCTCGAGGTCTGGTTCCCTGCTGTGCTAGAGACAGATGTTAATCTGAAAGCAGATCAGGCGCCCGGCAGTTGGCTGAGCTCTGAGCTCTCTGACATGGTTCCCTTCAGCCACCTGAGTCAGGCCGGCTGGCTCATGATGGCTAGCTCTGAAAGCTGCAAGTTCCCTGCGGGCTCTTTCCCTGCTCTGTGGCCGTCTGTCCTTGTGGAAGGGCCGTGGCTCAGTGGCAAAGTGTCTGCTTCTCATGTGGGAGGGGCCAGTTCAAGTCACAGAATCCCCAGTTAAAAGAATCCAGTGGCATAAGTGGTGTTGAATATGGTGACCAGACGTCCTGCTTTTGGCGGGACAGTCCGGCCTTAAAACAATTTGTCCCGCGTCCCGCGGGTTTTTTGAACTGTCCCGGTTTTTGGAAGGCTGCCATACTGCCTTCTGGGGCGTGCCCCAGGAGGCAGTGCGGCAGCCTCCCGCGCACGCAGCCGCAGGAGCGCACTGCCTTCTGGGGCACTCCTGGTTTCCTGCCCCGTCACAGGGCTGGAAACCGGGCACTCCCCAGAAGGCAGTGCAGCAGCCTCCCGCGCATGCGGCCGCAGGAGCGCACTGCCTTCTGGGGCGCTCCCCAGTTTCCAGCCCTGTCACAGGGTGGGAAACGGGAGCACCCCAGAAGGCAGTGCGCTCCTATGGCTGCGCACTCCTGCGTGCGCGGCCGGCCAGGTCCCGGCTTACAAAGGTGACAATCTGGTCACCTTAGTGTTGAAAGACTTTACCCTGGAGAGCCACTGCCAATCTAATAGAAGGAAAAGGGTTGGGATTTATACTCCGCCTTTCTCTCCCGTAAGGAGTCTCAAAGCGGCTTACAAACTCCTTTCCCTTCCTCTCCCCACAACAGGCACTTTGGGAGGCAGGTGGGGCTGAAAGAGTTCTGAGAAAACTGTGACTAGCCCAAGGTCACCTGGCAGGCTTCATTTGCAAGAGTCGGGAAGCAAACTTGGTTCACCAGATAAGAAATTCATGCAGAAATTCAGGGAAAAAAATTAAAATCAAATTTGTTACGGATGCCAAGAGAGATGGGATTGTTAGGCATTTTGCCAAGCAGTATTCCGAAAATCTTTAAAAAAAACTGTTTTCATATATAATAACTGCAACTATGCCGTGTTCAGAATGAAGATGACAGGAGATTTGTGAAGTCTTTATTCTAGAATCTTCTGCCGGGGTCCTAGTGCCTACCCAGTTCTGTCCCCAAAGACTTTCAAGATAAATGGAAAGCTAATTATATATATAATTCTTAAAAATGGCAAGTCGAGAAAGAGGTTGTTGAAATATTGTACATAGATTATTAATAACCCCCATCATATGCTAAATATTGAAAAGGGGTCTAAAGGGAAGAAGACAGTGGTGGGATCCAAAAATTTTAGTAACAGGTTCCCATGGTGGTGGGATTCAAACTGTGGTGTAGCGCCAATGGGGCTGGGTGGGGCATGATGGGGGCGTGGCCAGGCATTCCAGGGGCGGGGCATTCCTGGGCGGGGCTGTGGCAAGGACGCAGCCGCTGCGCTGGTCCTTGGGTGGGAAACGAATGCACGCAGGCGCAGGCTGCCACGCACGCCGGTGCACCTCCTGCTAGACTGCTCCAAGTTCTGCGCGCTACTGCTGAGAGGAGGGGCGTAACTAAGGCAAAAATCACGTGGCAAAATCACCAATTAGTAACCCCCTCTCAGCACATACAAATAATTAGTAACCTACTCTCGGGAACCTGTGAGAACCTGCTGGATCCCACCTCTGGAAGAAGACATATAAAACATTTAACTATCTAATGACTAGATGATAAAAATATGCATATTCAGTGCTGAATACATGGGCCTTATTCTTGGAAATGTATAATAGCACTTCCTTATTTATTTTTATCCACTTCACCTGTTTGAATTTATATTGTAACAATGCCTAATGCCGTTATCTGGTTATCTGATATTGCATGAGGCATTTTATGATCGTTGTTATGATGATAAGCATTGTTTCATGTTTATTATTATTAACAAAATTGCTATTGGCAATAACAACTTAGTTAGGTGTCTATTGTTTATCAGAGTATTGTGTTTAATCTCCTATGAGCAGTGGCGTAGGAGGTTAAGAGCTCGTGTATCTAATCTGGAGGAACCCGGTTTGATTCCCAGCTCTGCCGCCTGAGCTGTGGAGGCTTATCTGGGGAATTGAGATTAGCCTGGGCACTCCCACACCTGCCAGCTGGGTGACCTTGGGCTAGTCACAGCTTCCGAGCTCTCTCAGCCCCACCCACCTCACAGGGTGTTTGTTGTGAGGGGGGAAGGGCAAGGAGATTGTCAGCCCCTTTGAGTCTCCTGCAGGAGAGAAAGGGGGGATATAAATCCAAACTCTTCTTCTTCTCCTTCTTCTTCTTTTCTTATTATTCCAATATAATTGTAATATTTTCTTTGATTCTTTCTTTTTTTTCTTTCTGTTGGGATCCACTCTTTCTCACAATACTAGAACCAGGGGGCATTCATTGAAAATGCTGGGGGGAAGAATTAGGACTAATAAAAATAAACACTTCTTCACGCAACGTGTGATTGGTGTTTGGAATATGCTGCCACGGGAGGTGGTAATGGCCACTAACCTGGATAGCTTTAAAAGGGGCTTGGACAGATTTATGGAGGAGAAGTCAATCTATGGCTACCAATCTTGATCCTCCTTGATCTGAGATTGCAAATGCCTTAACAGACCAGGTGATCGGGAGCAACAGCCGCAGAAGGCCATTGCGTTCACATCCTACATGTGAGCTCCCAAAGGCTCCTGGTGGGCCACTGCGAGTAGCAGAGAGCTGGACTAGATGGACTTTGGTCTGATCCAGCTGGCTTGTTCTTATGTTCTTCTTATGTTCTCATGGGATTATAATAATAAATCTGAAAAAAAAATCTGTAAACAAGTCATGTACATCTATGACTTATTGGGAGGCTTCATGTGCTTGATTTCTTTATAAAGAAGTAACAAAAACAACCACAACAAGGGGAAGATGGTTGCAGTCTGGCTTTTTAGTATTCCAAATTGCTCAGACCTGTAGCTAGACTTTCAGCCAAGGTCTTGGGATAGCTCTGCTCATTCGCAGCTGGTTGTTCTTAACTCAAAGCAGCCCCCTGGAAAGTCCTGTCTGGGCTAATAAAGGAGGGAAAGGAGAGTAGTTTAACGCTTTCTTGCCTCTTTCTTTTTTTCTGCTCAAAGGCCCCTTCTGCTCATGCAGAATGATGCACTTCCAATCCACTTTCCGTGCACTTTGCAGCTGGATTTTACTGTGCGGAATAGCAAAATCCACTTGCAAATAAAGTGGATTGCAAGTGCATTATTCTGCATGTGCAGAAGGGGCCAAACTCATCCTCCCAAACATACTTTTTCATCTGTTGGGAGGGGGGTTTACAAAGACCTTGCCTTTGGTCGTTTCCCCACTTACCTCGACCAAAGGTTGCTGCGCACTACTCCCAGCGCGCGTCATTGCTGGCGCTGGGTCATCAAAAGGCGCCGTTTCGAGAAGCGGCAGGAATGACTTGCGCTGAGGGGGGCGCGAGAGCAGCAGCGTCGGGGTGGCTGCGTTGTCGCTGCCCCTGTAGTGGGGAGTGCCGGGGGACCCTGCGCTACTTGGGGAGAGTAGCGCGCAGCAGCAGGTAAGTAGGGAAACGACCTTAGTGTCCCCACTGGTAAAAAAAAATCAGCTTAGCCCTGAAAATTTCCTTTAATTCCATGCCTCCCTGCTACATCAAAAATATATAGTTCACTCTTACATAAATACTGGTATTATAATATAAATAGTGCAGGGAAATAATCACAAATCATCATCACCAAACTGTATGGTTTGTGAAAAGATGACAAAATCCCAATACCAGAAGAACGCCAAAGCTCCACACTATATGAGCAAACACGGATGCTTCAGTCTCTCCACTCAGAGTAGATTCTTTCTTTCTACTGGATTCTGGACTCCAGGGAATTCTTTCAGTTACTATTCCAAAAGTCCTGGTCTGGATAGCTTAGGCTGGCCCAGTCTTGTCAGATCTTGAAAGCTAAGCAGGATTGGACCTGGTTAGTACTTGGATGGGAGACCACCAAAGAAAAAGAAGAAGAGTTTGGATTTATACCCCGCCTTTCTCTTCTGTAAGGAGATTCAAAGGGACTTACAAACTCCTTGCCCTCCTTTCCCCACAACAGACACCTTGTGTGAGGTAGGAGGGCTGAGAAAGTTCTGAGAGAACTGGGACTGGTTCGGGGTCACCCAGCTGGCTTCATATTCAGCAGTGAGGGGGGAAATCCAGTTCACCAGATAACAGTCTGCCTCTCATGTGGAGGAGTGGGGAATCAAACCCAGTTCTCCAGATGAGAGTCTGCAGCTCTTAACCACTACATCACACACTGGCTCTCAAAAGTCCACAGTCACTACACAGAGCTAGACAATGGCAAACCACCTCTGACCATCTCTGGCCTTGAAAATTCTATGGCATAGGTGTCAAGCTCGCGGCCCTCCAGATGTTATGGACTACAGTTCCCATCATCCCCTGCCAGCATGATGCATGATGTTTGACACATGTGCTCTATGGGGTCACCATAAGTCGGCTGCGACTAGACGGCATTCTCCAATCCCCCCTTCCATTGCTAGAGATGATCCTTGGCTGATAATCTACTGCCTGCAAGAAGTAACGTAACTATTCGGCTCCAGAAATGTCTCTAACAAAGGTTAGGTTGCCCCTTTAATAGATGCTCAATGGTATGTTTTTTATTGGGGGAACTCATTTATCATAAACAACTTCAACCGCTCATTTGCGCACATTACGCTACGATTAAAAGGAAAGGATGATTTCCCCCAGGCCCTAGATGATTGGGGAAGGCAATGGCAAACTACCTCACAAACACAAGGCTGCCTAGTAAACATAATGATGTGATATTACCCTGTGGGTCAGTTATGACCAGTACTTGCACAGTACTTGCACCTTGTTGACCTGTCTCCCACGGTGATGCTCCCATATGCCAGGACTACCCCCATTCAATCCAATGGAAGATAGCAGAAACAGCCACCAATACGGGGCAGGGGCGGAAAACCCAGATTTTGCACCAGGCTACATTTTCCCTTGATACGCCTCTGATGGTGAGCTGATTTGCCGTTGTCCGCCTCTGGTATTCCTTGGGAGTCTCTCGCCCAAATACTAGCCTGGAGCAACCATGGTTAGCTTCTGACATCTGATGTTCTAGGTACTTTTAAAAAATTCTGCTTTTTAACTGGTAGGGCTTATGTGTTTTAAAGTTTTCGGCAACAGGCAGAAATGGAACAATCAACGCTTCTGCAGCGATGCAACCTCACCAATTGATTTTCTGCCTGTGATGCAGCCGGGAGTGAACCGGCTGCATCTGTGGAACTCACCTCCACTGCATGCTTTCTGGGCTATCAAGCTGGACACCCTTGGTTGAAATTTCTAGGTCTGTTTTTCCAGGCAATCAAATTTTCCCCAGATTCCTCTTCTTTCCACAGATCTCATTTATAGGGACTTCAAGCAGGGTAATAGGCAGTTGTGGTGCAGTGGTTAGAGCACTGAACTAGACGCTGGCAGATGCAAGTTCAGATCTGCACTCTACCTTGAAGTTCGCTGAATGACTCTGAGGCAGTCTCTCCATTTCTCCGAGCCTGGTCTACCTCTCAGGGTTATCGCAGGGAAAAATAGAGGGAGTTTCTTGCAGAACTGATTGGATTTTTTAAAAAAAATGCATACCCTGTTTCCCCAAATATAAGACATCCCCTGAAAGTAAGACGTAGTAGAGGTTTTACTGAAGTGTGAAATATAAGGCATCCCCCGAAAGTAAGACGTAGCAAAGTTTTTGTTTGGAAGCATGCCCAACGAACAGAACACAGAAAAATAAGCGCATCTTTGGGAGCAAAAATTAATATAAGACACTGTCTTATTTTTGGGGAAACACGGTAGGTGAGAAACTCCTACATGCAGTGTTGGATCTTTTTCTTCGTGTGGATCAGCAAAGGATTACGTGTACAGCGCAAGACTGTGAATACAGAAGCCAAGAGACTCCTACAGCTATAAACATATAAGAAAATCTGTATCTGGCAAGATCCACTCCTGTTCACTCCTAAAAGCAGAAAAGCCCTAAAAGGTTTTGGTGATTTGTAGTATCACAGTTAGACAGCCAGATAAGATAAGGGTTAATCCAGTACGGATAATGGCAATATAATGACCTGCAGAACTCAGAGAAATGGAACATTCCCTGATTTATTTTTTCAAATAATTCATTTAGGGCACTTCCTCTTCTAGCCAGCAACAGTAATTAGAGCATCCATTAAAGGAAAAAAAACCACACATCTGTCAAAACCATTCTGAAGTTGTGCCTGAAAGAAAGATCAGGCAGGCCAAAGACAAAGGCCGGTGCGGTTCACTCCCGGCTGCATCACAGGCAGAAAATCAACTGGTGAGGTCGCATCGCTGCGGAAGCGTTGACTGTTCAATTTCTGCCTGTTGCCGCAAACTTTAAAACACATAAGCCAGCGATGGCGAACCTGTTCGAGACCGAGTGCCCAAACTGCAACCCAAAACCCACTTATTTATCGCAAAGGGCCCACACGGCAATTTAACCTGAATACTGAGGTTTTCATTTAGAAAAAACGGTTGGCTCTGAGGCGTGTGTGACTCAGGAGTAAGCTTGGTGGTAGTCGATGGCTTTGCTTCGAAGCAACCGTGCAACTCTTCCAATGGGTGAATCACGACCCTAGGAGGGTTTACTCAGAAGCAAGCCCCATTGCCAGCAATCGAGCTTACTCCCAGGTAAAGGATCACGCTTTAGTTTAACAGCGCTTAACAGGGTTACCTACACTACTTCCCCAAAACTAGGTCTTAGGTTTAATGCTAATAATTGAGCCCAGTGGCCCAGGCCAGCCTAGATGTGGGGGGGGGGGGCACTCTGTTTGCGCGGGCCCACAGAGAGGGCTCTGAGTGCCACCTCTGGCACCCGTGCCCTAGGTTCGCCATCACTGACATAAGCCCTGCCAGTTAAAAAGCAGAATTTTTTTTAAGTACCTAGAACGTCAGATGTCAGACGCTAACCATGGTTGCTCCAGGCTAGTATTTGGGCGAGAGACTCCCAAGGAATACCAGAGGCGGACAACGGCAAATCAGCTCACCATCAGAGGCGTATCAAGGGAAAATGTAGCCTGGTGCAAAATCTGGGTTTTCCGCCCCTGCCCCGTATGGGTGGCTGTTTCCGCCACATGACCAAACAACTTTTTTTGCACCAGTGTGTGGACCCGGGGGGGAAGGAGGGGGGCTTTGGGGGGCAATTTTCCACCCCCCACATGACTAAATGGCCACAGCCTGAAGACGTTTTTCCCCATATGTCCCCCTGGGTGGTACATCCCTGGTCGCCATAAATTGGCTGCAACTAGATGGTCCTTTTCAAAGAGAGAGAGAATAACTTAATGACATATTCAAGACGCTCCCAGTTTGACAGTCATCCCTTTTGCAAAACCAGTGCAGAAAACCATAAGCATAAGCATGAGCATTTATTGTCATTGTGCACGCACAACGAAACTTACAGCAGCATTCCTAGATGCACACAATTCCAGACTCATACCCCATCTTCACTTTCCCCTCCCTCCACCCATCCCTACACAGCCCCAAACGCATCAACACGAAGCCATGTGGCTAGCAGAAATTAAAGACACTTTCCCAGCGAGGTTCTGAAGTGCCAACTCTGCCCTGGAACATTCCTGAAGATTTTGCAAATTGGAGCCACGAATAATGGGATTAGTGGACGGAGGACGGAGCTCAGTGGGGTATACTGCCATACAGTCTAGCTATTTTTTCCAGGTGAACTGATCCCCACCACCTGGAGACCAGTCATGATTCCAGAAGATCTTTGGGGCCCACCTGGAGGTTGGCAACTCTAGCAAGGACACAACCTTAGAGCAGTTCTATACAACAGGGACTTTCGACCAGATTCAGTTTTTGGTGACTCTGATATGACAACTTTCATCTGCCCCAGTTTCCTCTGCCTCCAAAACGACAAAAGGCAGAGGAGATCCTGGTTTTGGTTTCTGTCTCTCACACAGTTGCGAGGAAAAGTTTCCCCTATTCAATTTCTGTCTGCCACTCTGTGCAAAAGCCCTGACGGGGAAAAAAAGTTGGCAGCGTCAATCTTTATCCACCCACCCTGCTTTGCCAGCCCTTTCTCTCCTGAGACTGCAATTTCCAGCCCCCTTACGGAAGAAACTTGGGATGAGTTTGAACCATGGCTTGCTAGCAGTCAGTGGTCGAACGATCAATTGCAACCCAATTGCACTGAAAGATCATACTGAACATAATAAGCACTGAATTGCAGTTCAGGGAGAGTCAATAGAAGAAGAAGAGAAGAAGAGTTTGGATGTATACCCCCCTTTCTCTCATGTAAGGAGACTCAAAGGGGCTTACAATCTCCTTACAAAGGAGCAGCAGTGGCGTAGGAGGTTAAGAGCTTGTGTATCTAATCTGGAGGAACCGGGTTTGATTCCCAGCTCTGCCGCCTGAGCTGTGGAGGCTTATCTGGGGAATTCAGATTCGACTGTGCACTCCCACACACGCCAGCTGGATGACCCTGGGCTAGTCACAGCTTCTCGGAGCTCTCTCAGCCCCACCCACCTCACAGGGTGTTTGTTGTGAGGGGGGAAAGGCAAGGAGATTGTAAGCCCCTTTGAGTCTCCTGCAGGAGAGAAAGGGGGGATATCAATCCAAACTCTTCTTCTTCTTCTTCTTCTTCTTCTCCTTCTCCTTCTCCTTCTCCTTCTCCTTCTCCTTCTCCTCCCCCCCTCATAACAAACACCCTGTGAGGTGGGTGTGGCTGAAAGAGCTCCGAAGAACTGTGACTCACCCAAGGTCACCCAGCTGGCGGGTGTTGGAGTGCACAGGCTAATCTAGTTCCCCAGACAAGCCTGCACAGCTCAAGTGGCAGAGCGGGGAATCAAACCCAGTTCTCCAGATTAGAGTGCACCTGCTCTTAACCGCCACGCCACTGCTGCTCTATAGGCCGAAAGCCCAGTGTTCAAGTCTGCTATATGGCATGCAAAAAATATGTACGGAAAAGAAAGGCTTCGATGCCACCTTACCCCATTGAGGCCGAGCGAGTTCATCTCCAGATTGCTGGTGACTCCCGAAAGGATCGCCGTGCCCACAATGGCCCCCAAACACTGGGCAACAATGTACATGAGCGCCCGGAAGATGCTGATCTGGCAGCTCAGGAGGAGGCCCAGGGTGACGGCCGGGTTCAGGTGAGCCCCACTGATGTGGCCCACGCTTTGGGCCAAGGTGGCGATGGAGAGCCCGAAAGCCAGCGAGACCTTCACGTTGTCCTGGGCGCGGGAGCTGGTCTGGTTCCCCTGGTCCAGGGGGAAATTGAAGCCCAAGGCCGAGCCGATACTGATGAAGATGAAGAGGGTCATGGCGAAGAACTCGGCCACCACCGCCCTCCAGAAGTGCTTCTTCTTGAATTCGCTGGCCATGGTGGCTCCTTCTCCTGCGCCTTCTCTTCTCTCCTCCTCTTGCTCTTCCTTCTGGCTCTCTCCTCTTCCTCCCTTCTGCCTTTCTTAGTACCCTCGGCTCACCTTCTGAACAGGCTGCCGGGCTAAAGACTGAGGGAGGAAGCAGAGCGCTCCGATTATTTATAGGGCTTTGGGTGGTCTGTAGGAGGGAAGGGGTGTTACACAAAGAGAGGAAAGAACGGGGAAAGAGATGCTGACAGGCAGCTCAAGTTGGCTGCCAAGTCTTTCTTTTTCCTCCTCTTTGGCTTCCCCCGCCCCATCCTCCCCTGCACCCCCCATCTTCCTTAGCAAACTCTCTGCCGCTGTGCTTTTTAAAGGCTTTTAAAGAAATCCTTATTCCAAGGGAGATGGGGAACGCACGCCTCAGGAATCCGAGCATCTCGCATTCACTCTCCAGATCTAGCCGATGGGCAGAAGTGAATTTTTCTCATCTCTCCAGGGACTGGGGGAGTCTCTTGACATGCTCGTGGGCTGTTGCATCTGTTCTTGATGGGAACGCAGAGGAAAGCTCGAACTGGAGAAACTGAGTCCCAGCATCTTTCACCTAGCAGGGAGAAAACCCGCTATCCATGGTGCATAAAGGAGGTTTGGCAGGATTTCTAATCCCGGCTGTCCAAAGAGGGCATGTTTTGCCGATGATAAAATGCAGAGGCGTCTGTCGAGTTGGATGAAATCATTCCAGAAGGCTGGAGTCTAAGAACCCTTGTGCTGGAATAAAGCAAAAGTGCCACAAGACTCCGGTTTATTCTTACTCCGGGAGACTGTGCGACGCTTCTGAAATGCGCTTGTCTTTCCTCGAGGGACTTTTCCCGGAGGACTTCTAGGAAGAGTCCGCCAGCTTTCATTTGTGTTGTTTTTAATATCTGCATCCGATTTTGACAGCTGTCTGTACGTCTGTTTGGGGGACTCGCTGGACCAGCGATGGCGAACCTTTTCGAGACCGAGTGCCCAAATTGCAACCCAAAACCCACTTATTTATCGCAAAGGGCCAACATGGCAATTAAACCTGAATACTGAGGTTTTAGTTTAGAAAAAACTAGTTGGCTCCAAGGCGTGCGTTACTTGGGAGTAAGCTTGGTGGTAGTCGGTGGCTTTGCTTTGAAGCAATCGTGCAACTCTCCCAATGGGTGAATCACGACTCTAGGAGGGTTTAATCAATGCAGCTCTGCCCCATTGCCAGCAACCAAGCTTACTCCCAGGTAAAGGATCGTGCTTAAGTTCAGCGCATGAAAATCAGTGGGTTAACTGCGTTTAACAGGGTTACCTACACTGCTTCCCCAAAACTAGGTCTTAGGCTTAATGCTAATAATCGAGCCCAGTGGCCCAGGCCAGCCTAGATATGTGTGTGGGGGCACTCTGCGCGTTCTCACAGAGAGGGCTCTGAGTGCCACCTCTGGCACCCGTGCCATAGGTTCGCCACCACTGCGCTAGATGAACCCAGGACAAATTCTTAAAATTGCACTCGGGCAAGCCAGTCCCCAATGGAAGGGAGCGTGGTTTCCCTGCATTTTTGAAACATTTGACACAATGTATAATTGATGTGCGGGATTCCTCCCCGCAAGATGGTGTGATAGCCTGCAATGTCTATGAACTGAACAAGGCACAAACTGATGGAGGAGAGTTTGGCCATTAGCTATTGGGGAGGGGAGGGGAGGGGAGGGGGCGGGCCCACCCACCCTAGCAGGGGGAGGGGGACGGGAGGGGGAGGTGGCATGCAAGGGAAGGGGAGGGAGCGAGGGGTGGCATGCAAGGGAGGGAAGGGGAGCGGGTTAGGGTATCTTCTTGGCACACAGAAAGTTCCAAGTTCGATCCCCAAGATCTCCATTTAAGGAGGATCAGACAGAAGAAGAAGAAGAAGAAGAAGAAGAAGAAGAAGAAGAAGAAGAACAAGAACAAGAACAAGAACAAGAACAAGAAGAAGAACAAGAACAAGAACAAGAACAAGAACAAGAAGAACAACAACAACAAGAACAAGAACAAGAACAAGAAGAAGAACAACAACAAGAAGAGTTTGAATGTATACCCCACCTTTCTCTCCTGTAAGGAGACTTACAAGCTCCTGTCCCTTCCTCTCCCCACAGCAGACACTTTGTGAGGTAGGTGGGGCTGAGAGAGTTCAGAGAGAACTGTGACTAGCCCAAGATCACCCAGCAGGAATGTGGGAGTGCGGAAATACATCAGGTTTGCCAGATAAGCCTCCACCACTCAGGTGGAAGAGTGGGGAATCAAACCTGGTTCTCCAGATTAGAATCCACCTGCTCTTAACCACTGCTCTGGGGAGCAGTTGCCAGTCAGAGTGGGAAAAATTGACCTTGTTGCACCAGTGGTCTGCGAAGGCAGATTCTTGTGACCCATGGGTTCCAGCCACAGGGTTAGATAAAATCTCCATGTTTGGTAGGGGTGGGAAATCCCCCAAGATTTGGAGGCGGAGTCTGGTGAGGGTGGGACCTGAGGAAGGGAAAGACCTCCACAAGGAAAAAGGCTGTAGACCTCACCTTCCAAAACAGTCATTTCCTCTCGCATAGAGCTTTTTTGCCCACGAGAAGGCCTACGGGAGCAGAAGTGAAGAAACTCAACTTTTCTGCTACCGTTAAACCATCTGTTTATTGAACTATTGTTAATTTATGGTAAACTGGTTTCAATTGATTTAATTGTATTTATTAAGTTTATATGTTCTATTATTACTGTGTTGTATGGATTTTTATTGGTATTATAATGCTACCGTGTTTCCCCAAATATAAGACAGTATATTAATTTTTGCTCCCAAAGATGCGCTATATCTTATTTTCAGGGGATGTCTTATTTTTCTGTGTTCTGTTCATCGGGCATGCTTCCAAACAAAAACTTTGCTATGTCTTATTTTCGGGGGATGCCTTATATTTCGCACTTCAGCAAAACCTCTACTATGTCTTATTTTTAGGAGATGTCTTATATTAGGGGAAACAGGGTATGTTGATGTTGCTATATTTATGATCCTGTGTTTATGATTTTATGTTCCTATTTGTTTGTTTGTTTGTTTGTTTATGGGTTTTATATACCGCTCTACCCCAGGAGGGCTCCGAGCGGTGTACAACATAACTTCTTCTTACAAGCCATACAAACAAAACCCCATTAAAATTAAATTAAAACAAAAATTAGGGTGGGCAAGGATGAAGCCGGTGGCTCGGCCTCGCCGGCTGCCGGGAAAGCACCCGTCCCGCTCCAACGGGGCGGGCGAGAGGGGAAGCCCGCGGTGCGGCCCAGCCGACCGCGGGCAGTTGGTGCGCCCGCCCTGCTGCCTGCAAGGCGGGCAAGGATGGGGCCAGCGGCTCGGCTCGTGGAGCCACAGTGCAAGGGCAGAAGAGCCGCATGCGGCTCGAGAGCCGCAGGTTTCCTACCCCTGATCTAGGGAGTATCAGTTGTGATTCCAGAAGGCCTCCAGATCTTTCCTGAAGGTTGAAAACCCTAACGTTGGGGGGAGAATGCCATTTTGCTGGGGGGGGGGGGTTGAGAAGGGAGGGACTTCAGGGGGTTATAATGGCATGCCGACCGCCTTCCAACGTGGACATCTTCTCCAGGTGAATCAATCTCTGTTGCCTGGAGATCTGTTGTCACAGCGGAAGAGCCGCAGTTACCCCCTGGAGGTTTGCAACTGTAGCCTGACCTCATGACATGCTAGGCCAATTGGTCATGCCAGCAGGGGCTGATGGGAATTGTCGTCCATGAACATCTGAAGCGCCAGAGTTGGACACCTCTGTGCTAGGCCATAGCACGGGATTAGAGGCGCGTACTGCCCACAGGAAAATGTGGGGCCAAATGTCCCCAGGCTGCGGCCATTGAGTCACATGGGGGTGGAAAATCGACCCCACGCCCCTCCTCCTTCCCTGATGACCTGGTGCAAAAAAAGTTGTCCAGTTGTAGTGGAGCAGGACAGCCGCCCATACGGGGGAGGGGGGAATTAGAGGTGGGATCCCTCAGGTTCTCACAGGTTCCCGAGAGTAGGTTACTCATTATTTGTGTGTGCCGAGAGGGGGTTACTAATTGGTGATTTTGCCACGTGATTTTGGCCTTAGTTATGCCCCTCCTCTCAGCAGTAGCGCGCAGAACTTGAAGCAGTCTAGCAGGAGGTGCACCGGCGTGTGTGGCGGCCTGCGCCTGCGTGCATTCGTTTCCTGCCCAAGGACCGGCGCAGCGGCTGCGTCCTTGCCACAGCCCCGCCCAGGAATGCCCCACCCCTGGAATGCCCGGCCACGCCCCCGTCGTGCCCCCTGCCCAGCCCCATTGGCGCTACACCACAGTTTGAATCCCACCACCATGGGAACCTGTTACTGAAATTTTTGGATCCCACCACTGGGGGGAACTCAGATTTTGCACCGGGCTACATTTTCCCTAGAGGTGCCTCTGCACAGGATGACTAGAGCGGAGTGGATTGATAGGAATGCAGGTCGGCCCAAGTCACAAACCTCTCGAGGCATCTGGGGATGAAGGGGCATTCCTCAAACAGCTGGGCTATACGCACATCTTTGCATTCACGCCGGTAGCCGGAAATAGCAGTGGAGTTTTCCATACCCCTCCCAATCTTCTCTCCACCTCCCCTGTCCTTGATTTCTCTTTCTACCTTTCTCCTTAATCCTCTCCATCTTTTTGGACGCCAGGAACGCATTCCTGAAGTTATAGATACACGCAGAGCAATGTTCTTTCCCCCGGTCTCCGCTAATGAGAACCCGTTGACGCTGGCAAAGGGCGCCCACCGGCGAGCCAAGTCATTAAACGGGGACAGAGAGCGTAACCGAAGGTCCTACTGAACAGTGATATCAGACTCCCAAGAGGTCGTCCAGCCAAGATGCCCAAGGGCACCGGTTTGCAGAGTCCGTCCAAGGAGTCAGAAGTTTACGCACAGCCTTCAGTGAAAAGAAGAGCCAAGTAGCAGACGGGTGGCCTTCCTTGCCGAGCGTTGGTCTGCAGTGGAGCTAGTCAACGGTGCGTAGTGATGAGGAGTGGCAAACTCTGACTGGAGAACTAGGTTCAATTCCCCGCTCCTCCACTTGAGCAGCGGTCAGGCATATCTAGGGGAAATGTAGCCTGGTGCAAAATGAAGAAGAAGAAGAAGAAGAAGAAGAAGAAGAAGAAGAAGAAGAAGAAGAAGAAGAGAAGAAGAAGAAGAAGAAGCAGCAGCAGGAGGAGGAGGAGGAGGAGGAGTTTGGATTTATTTATTTTTATTTTATTTTGAGTTTTTTATACCATTCCACCCCCGAAGGGCTCTGGGCGGTGAACAACAGATTAAGCAACATACAATTAAAACCATTTAAAATAAGCACAACAGTCAGCATATAAAAACAGCATCAGCAACGAAATCCTTATTTAAAAAAACCTTCCCAAAAGGGGGGAAATGGGTCCCATAGGTGGTATATATTCCCCCTTTCTCTCCTGAAGGAGACTCAAAGGGGCTTACAATCTCCTTGCCCTTCCCACCTCACAACAAACACCTTGTGAGACTGTGTCCATCAGATAGCTTCATGAGTGGGATTGTAAAGACATCCCTAGAACGTGTTTTCTGTTCGTAGTATAGCCTTTTTGCACTCCAATATTTTTCTTATGGTATGGTTTTTGAGATTGTATACTTTTTCAAATACTTTTTCAAATACAGTCAGGAGAAACTAGAAACTAGAATCAGTGAATGGCAAATGACCTCTGCCACGGGGAAAATCCCTAAGGCTCATTCCGCACATGCAGAATAATGCACTTTCAAACTGCTTTCAATGCTCTTTGAAGCTGTGCGGAATGGCAAAATCCACTTGCAAACAGTTGTGAAAGTGGTCTGAAAACGCATTATTTTGCGTGTGCGGAAGGGGCCTAAGTAATCTCTAAGCATCTTTCCTATTATTTGTTTCCAAGGAGTTGTTAGATTTTTATTGCCTGCTTTATTATTCCCATTTGTGATTGTTTCTTTAGCTTTCGCTTCTGTTGCTTTCAACGGGGAACATTTCCAGTTGTAACTTCTTTGTTTACTTTTCCCGTGGAGTAGTGTTTTCCAAGATTCTCCCCCAAGGAAACTGCTGGCAAATTCGCCAGCAGACTGGACAGGAATTACAGTTTTATTGGCAATTAGGCGCATTTAAGGTTGTTAAAATACATGTCAATTAAAGACAATGCTGTGCTATAAGTAAGGGGGGGGGAGGTATTTGAACATCCCATTTCTTTCCAGCCAGCAGGGATAAGAGCTAGCATTGTTATCGGGATTTCTGTTCACTCCAATTTCTTCTTTAATACGATTTCTTTCCCTCTTTTTAGGAATCTGGAGTCTGTTTCAAATCAAGTCTGAAAGGCTGATGTCAAGTCAAACCAAGTCTGAAATGGGGACTGGCGAACAGGGAGGTCCTACCTTTCAGAATTTCACTCTGCCCATGTTCAGAGGCAAGCCGTGTTTTCCCAAATGTTCCTGCCCTCCCCCTAGAACACCATATAAATATAATCAAAATAAAAATCTGCAAAGGTTGGTGGATATTTTGCATTTCCAAAGCGTGCCCAGAATCCGCTGGCAGCCGGACCGCTTGGTTTACTCCCAAGTTCTTAATCCGTGGATGAATTCTGCAGCTATATTACCAAATATTGCAAAGTAAAGAAAAGAAGATTAGCAGGTTTTTATATCAGGTTGGTGAGCATTCAGTGCCAACGAGACTCGTGTATATGTAACCTCTATCTGTGGGTTCTGTGGGGCAGAACTTGGAATGAGTTTGCAACAACAAATTTTAAAAACAAAATTGGTTTACTTTCTTAACATATAACATCAAACATCAACATTTAACGTCACACTTCAAGGTCCTGTTCAGGTTTTCGTTTTCAAGTCCTTATATTTACAGTCTACTGATACTGCCAAGTCCAATTCTTTGCAAGTGGGTTGGCTCCTGAAGACTCCAAGGGCTTGGTGAACAGGATTCAACATGATGAAGGTTTCCAGGAGAACTCTCACCCATTACAACCACAAAAAGAAACCCTGAAACAATAAACTCCAACATTTACAACATAGCAAAAATAAACAACTACCTTCCCAGTAGTTCCCAACAACATTGCAGTTACCTTAACAAGGTGTTAAGGGCTTATACCAATCAAGGTCCGAGTCTGGTAGCCTTGTCTCCTCCAAACTACATGAGCTCTGCAGCCTTCTGCTGCTTTGAGTCTCCACCCCTTTCTGGGTCAACACATTCTGAGCATGGGGGTTACTTATATGGTGAGCAGTTTCAGTTACATAAAGCAACCAACAACTGTGCATATATTGGTTTCCAGTTAGCTGCAGATCTGGAGGGTTTTAGCATCCGAAGCTCTACTTTAAATGCACCCACGGGCTCCCGGCTACCCTGCCAGATTGCGTGGCTTGAAGTTGCACAAAGGTGTGTAGAGGCCTAACAGGAAAACGCAAAGAAAAATCAGAGATAAGTGAAAGATAAATGCTTCTTTTGAAAGAGTAGAAAAGGGATCAGCGGTTACAACTAAAGGTGAACTTTGGAAGACAAAACTCCCTGTAACAATGCTAATGAAAACCAGTGTATGACAGAACAGGGTTACAACAGCATGTTGCTAAATATTAGGCCCTGCTTATTACTATTTATTAATGTTTTTTATTTCGTCCATAGTGATGCCAAGCTTTGTAATAGCTAATAATTTGGGTTGCCAACACAGAACCAGTGGAAAGCAGGAGGTTTCAAGAAGAAGAAGAGTTTGGATTTATATCCCCCCTTTCTCTCCTGTAAGGAGACTCAAAGAAGAAGAGAGAAGAGTTTTGGATTTATATCCCCCCTTTCTCTCCTGCAGGAGACTCAAAGGGGCTGACAATCTCCTTGCCCTTCCCCCCTCACAACAAACACCCTGTGAGGTAGGCGGGGCTGAGAGAGCTCCAAAGTACTGTGATTATCCCAAGGTCACCCAGCTGGCATGTGTTGGAGTGCATAAGCTAATCTGGTTCACCAGATAAAACCTCCACAGCTCGAGTGGCAGAGCAGGGAATCAAACCCGGTTCTCGAGAGTAGAGTTCACCTGCTCTTAACCACTACACCACGCTGGCTCTCGGGTGAAAGATAAATGCTTCTTTTGAAAGAGTATAAAAAGGATCAGTGGCTACAACGAAAGAAAGTGAACTTTGAAAGACGAAAGTCCCTCTAAAGATGCAAAGGAAAACCCAAGTATGACAGAACAAGGTTACCACAGCATGTTGCTAAATATTAGGTCTTGTTTATTAATACTTATTACTGTTTTTGATTTCTTTGATTGTGATGCCAAGCTTCCTAAGCTGATAATTTCTAATCGCTTTCTAAAAGCTGATAAACAGTGGAAACGGGAGAGTTTGAGCAGGGGAACCCATGAGAAATTAGTGTCGTCTGCTTTGTGACAGTGCTTCTGCCTCCCACTTACCCTGTTTCTCCGAAAATAAGACATCCCCTGCAGTGGTGGGATCCAAAAATTTTAGTAACAGGTTCCCATGGTGGTGGGATTCAAACTGTGGCGTAGCGCCAATGGGGCTGGGCGGGGCACAACAGGGGCGAGTCTGGGCATTCTGGGGGCGGGGCATTCCTGGGCGGGGCTGTGGCAAGGACGCAGCTGCTGCTCCAGTCCTTGGGCGGGAAACGAATGCACGCAGGCGCAGGCTGCCACGCACGCCGGTGCACCTCCTGCTACACTGCTTCAAGTTCTGCGCACTACTGCTGAGGAGGAGGAGGGGCGTAACTAAGGCAAAAATCACATGGCAAAATCACCAATTAGTAACCCCCTCTCGGCACACACAAATCATTAGTAACCTACTCTCGGGAACCTGTGAGAACCTGCTGGATCCCACCTCTGAGAATAAGACGTAGTAGAGGTTTTGCTGAAGTTTTTTTTTTTTAAGAAGCAAGCCTTTATTGGCATAGACAACAGTACAACAGTAATAAAAAACAGATTGAAAAGCATATACAATACAGGTCGAAGGAAATCTACTGGCGTTTAGTAATTTCCAGGAGAAAGTCTGCCACTATCATACAGAGAGAAGGATCAGGGTTGTCCAACAAGTAGTGTAATCTAATTAAATCGGGGAGATGGGGTAAATGTAAAGATTCACATACTTGGATCTGATTTCCTTGAATCTGAGACAGTGTAGTAATTGGTGCGCCAGAGATTCAACTGAGCCATCATTACATGGGCACAATCTTTTAGCCTTTTCTTGCTTATTAAATCTGCCATGTAACAAGGCAGAAGGCATAACATTAAACCTGGCGAGCATTATGGCTCTCCTTTGAACAGGGTTTATTAAGCAATACAGGTAGTGTGCCAAGTGGCCCCGTTCAAATGGGAGAGAAAAATACAGGGGGGAGCACGTTTTCTTGGCTGCGGTGATTAGGGTAGAGAACTCTCTATCCAATTGTTGACCTGAAGTGCTAAATATAAAACATCCCCTGAAAGTAAGACGTAGCAAAGTTTTTGTTTGGAAGCATGCCCGTCGAACAGAACACCAGAGCATGCAGCTGCGGAGCGGAAAAATAAGACATCCCCTGAAAATAAGACATAGCGCATCATTGGGAGCAAAAATTAATATAAGACACTGTCTTATTTTCGGAGAAACACGGTACTGCAGATTTGTGATTCTCTTTTGTATTTGCGACATGAGGAAATGCAGTCCTTTTCCCATCTGTCTTTGGAAGCAAATGGATACCTCTGCTCAACTGTCTCTCACTCTCGGCTTCCATCACTCCAGGTTTTCAAATGCCTTCCCTTCTTCTCCCCATGACAGACTCCCTGTGAGGTAGGTGGGGCTTAGAGAGTTCTGAGAGGACTGTGACTGGCCCAAGGTCACACAGCAGGCTCCACATGTAGAAGTTGGGAAATAAATCCAGTTCATCAGCTTAGAGTCCGTTGCTCGTGTGGAGGAACCGGGAATCAAATCTGGTTCTCTAATCTGGAGAACCTTGTTCGATTCCCCACTCTTCCATATGAGTGGTGGACTCTTATCTAGTGGACTGGATTTGTTTCCCCACTCCTCCATAGGAAGCCTGCTGGGTGACCTTGGGCCAGACACAGTTCTCTCAGAACTCTCTCAGCCCCACCTACCTCACAAGGGGTCTGTTGTGGGGAGAGGAATGGGAAGGAGTTTGTAAGCCACTTTGAGACTCCTTATGGCTGAGGGAAGCGGCGTATAAATCCAAACTCTTCTCCTTCTTGACACTGTGAATGGATGCAACATGTAGACAAATGCCTTGGTCTGGATGTCTGCTCTGAGGGCTCCATCAATTGTGTGAGGTTAAATGGCAATTTATGAAACACCCGTCAACCCTAACTCCATAATTAATGTCTCGCGGCTTATAATGGGAAGCTTGGAAGTGATCTTTCTTTATTCTGAAAGATGAGACACGTAATAAGCTTTAGAAGCAGCAGTGGCGTAGGAGGTTAAGAGCCCGTGTATCTAATCTGGAGGAACCGAGTTTGATTCCCCGCTCTGCCGCCTGAGCTGTGGAGGCTTATCTGGGGAATTCAGATTAGCCTGTGCACTCCCACACACGCCAGCTGGGTGACCTTGGGCTAGTCCCAGCTTCTCGGAGCTCTCTCAGCCCCACCCACCTCACAGGGTGTTTGTTGTGAGGGGGGAAGGGCAAGGAGATTGTCCTTTGAGTCTCCTGCAGGAGAGAGAGGGGGGATATAAATCCAAACTCCTCCTCTTCTTCTTCTTCTTCTTCTTCTTCTTCTTCTTCTTCTTCTTCTTCTCTTCCTCACTCCTCCTCCTCCTCCTCCTGGCCCTGCTGGTTGGTCTTGCATGTATCAGTCTCGATTCCACAGCCAATTGGTTACCTTGGTTCTCTGTATCTTTGGCAAAAATGCAGAAGGAATGTTTCCACTCGGAGAAAATGTTCTTGAACCATTTCTCCAGCGTACCGGAGCACATCTGCCTTGCATCAATAGTCGGGTGTGGAAAGGGAGATTTGTGCCCCTACGGTCCCAAGTCTGTAATCTCTGACTTGGGAAGTTTCTTTTAAAACGTGTTTTTGAAAACCACTTGATCTCCAGTTCTAAACTGGGGCGTGGGGATATCAAAAAAGCTGTGCTGGATCGGTTCAGAATTGGGATTTATATGCAGAGACTTTATATACATTATGGCATTCAGACAATGGGCCTTTCCCCACTTTTCCCTCGGCCGCCGTCGCTGCGCGCAATTCCCAGCGCGCGGCATCCCTGGTGCGCGCCCGGGCATCCCCCCCCCCCCGAGCCCGTGCTCTGCGCGGGGTCATCAAAAGGCGCCCTTTGCGAGGGATGCCTCGCGCTGAGGGGGCGCGACAGCAGCAGCGTCGGGGCGGCTGCGCTGTCACCGCCCCTCTCGTGGGGAGTGCCGGGGGACCCCGCGCTACTTGCCTATAGTAGCGTGCAGCTACTGGTAAGTGGGGAAAGGCCCAATGATGTTATCTCTATGTTTTTATGTTCGCTTTTGTTGTTACTGCTTTCCTTTTGGATTACTTCTCGACATAGAGCAGAGGTCATTTCTTTGTATTACTCTATACTTAAAATGTTGAATTACTTAAATAATGTATTAATGATGGGCGTACATTTTCCCATTACCATTGACCTATATTTCCTTTCTTTTGCTTTATTAAGAAATGTATTGTTTTCTGTTTTAGACTTAATAAAGATTAAAATATTAAAAAGAAAAAAGAAGATTTTGATCAGTATGTGAGAATCAAGCCTTTATTGGCATAGACAACTGTACAACAATAATAAAAAACGGATTTAAAAGCATATACAATACTGAAAATAAATGTTAGGTCGAAGGAAATCTACTGGCATTTAGTAATTTCCAGGAGAAAGTCTGCCACTGTCATTCAGAGAGAAGGATCAGGGTTGTCCAACAAGTAGTGTAATCTAATTAAATCAGGGAGATGGGGTAAATGTAAAGGAGTAAGATTCACATACTTGGATCTGATTTCCTTGAATCTGAGACAGTGTAGTAATTGGTGGGCCAGAGATTCAACTGAGCCATCGTTACATGGGCACAATCTTTTAGCCTTTTCTTGCTTATGAAATCTGCCATGTAACAAGGCAGAAGGCATAACATTAAACCTGGCGAGCATTATGGCTCTCTTTTGAACAGGGTTTATTAAGCAATA
>NC_059435.1:73430260-73491285 GCF_021028975.2 Sphaerodactylus townsendi | reverse complement strand
AAGGAATAAGAGGGGAAGTCCTCCTATGGATTAAAAACTGGTTGAGAAACAGGAAACAAAGAGTGGGTGTAAATGGGAAGTTCTCACAATGGAGAGATGTCGGGAGTGGTGTCCCCCAAGGATCCGTTTTGGGACCAGTGCTCTTTAACCTATTCATAAATGACCTGGAAGTAGGGGTGGGTAGCGTGGTGGCCAAGTTTGCAGATGATACCAAATTATGTAGGGTGGTGAGAACCACAAAGGATTGCGAAGAGCTCCAAGCGGACCTTGATAAATTAGGTGAGTGGGCTCAGAAATGGCAAATGCAGTTCAATGTAGCAAAATGCAAAGTGATGCACATAGGGGCAAAAAATCCAAACTTCACATACCCCCCCCCCCCCCCCACCCCCCCCCCCCCCCCCCCCCCCCCCCCCCCACCCCCCCCCCCCCCCACCCCCCCCCCCCCCCACCCCCCCCCCTCCCCACCCCATAAAGCAGTGGTGCGACCGCACTTGGAGTACTGTGTCCAGTTCTGGTCGCCGCATCTCAAAAAGGATATTGAGGAGATAGAAAAAGTGCAGAGAAGGGCAACGAGGATGATTGAGGGACTGGAGCACCTTCCCTATGAGGAGAGGCTGCAGCGTTTGGGACTCTTTAGTTTGGAGAGGAGGCGGCTGAGGGGGGATATGATTGAAGTCTACAAAATTATGCATGGGGTAGAAAATGTTGACAGAGAGAAATTTTTCTCTCTTTCTCACAATACTAGAACCAGGGGGCATTCATTGAAAATGCTGGGGGGAAGAATTAGGACTAATAAAAGGAAACACTTCTTCACGCAACGTGTGATTGGTGTTTGGAATATGCTGCCACAGGAGGTGGTGATGGCCACTTACCTGGATAGCTTTAAAAGGGGCTTGGACAGATTTATGGAGGAGAAGTCGATCTATGGCTACCAATCTTGATCCTCCTTGATCTCAGATTGCAAATGCCTTAGCAGACCAGGTGCTCGGGAGCAGCAGCAGCAGAAGGCCATTGCTCTCACATCCTGCACATGAGCTCCCAAAGGCACCTGGTGGGCCACTGCGAGTAGCAGAGAGCTGGACTAGATGGACTCTGGTCTGATCCAGCTGGCTTGTTGTTATGTTCTTATGTTCTTAAACACATCTCACTGTGACATGCCTCTGATGATGCCAAGCATAGACGCCGGTGAAATGTTAGGGACAAAAACTATCAAACATGGCCGCCCAGCCCGGAAAAATCCACAACGGGCAGCAGGCAGATTTCTTTGCTAGCTTGGAACCATGCAGTGAAAGACTCACGTCAACGTTCAGGAAACTATCACTACATGACAGTTCATAAAAAGCTTTTTCAAGCATTCCTGAACGGCCGTAACTTTGACCTTGTTTTAAAGCGAAGGTCCGCAGGTAAATGGAGCCAGCTATGTTTTGTGATACTTTCCAAGTGAAAGGAAGAGCTATTCCTGGCTGTTTCCCTGCTAAAGAGCGGATTAGATAAGGGAAATACAAGATGAATAGGTATAAAATGGTTCTGTCGTGGAGAGTTCCTCAGGAACAACATTTCCATTTGGCAAGATAGCAGTAGGCTGTTGTTTGGAAAACGCCTATGGAAACCCTCTTTTCCTTGGGAAACCCTAGCAAAGCCTATATCAGTGATGGCAAACCTTTTTGAGACCGAGTGCCCAAACTGCAACCCAAAACCCACTTATTTATCGCAAAGTGCCAACATGGCAATTTAACCTGAATACTGAGGTTTTAGTTTAGAGAAAACAGTTGGCTCTGAGGCGTACATTACTCAGGAGTAAGCTTGGTGGTAGTCGTTGGCTTTGCTTTGAAGCAACCATGCAACTCTTCGAATGGGTGAATCATGACCCTAGGAGAGTTTACTCAGAAGCAAGTCCCATTGCCAGCAACTGAGCTTACTCCCAGGTAAAGGATCGCGCTTTATTTCTTTGCAAGAAAATCAGTGGGGTTTAACAGCACTTAACAGGGTTACCTACACTGCTTCCCCAAAACTAGGTCTTAGGTTTAATGCTAATAATCAAGCCCAGCAGCTCAGGCCAGCCTAGATGTGTGTTGGGGGGGCAATTCCCCCCCCCCGATAAATCCTGTTCGCGCCATATTCACACAGAGAATTTAAGCGCCACCTCATAACTGCGCCATAGGTTCGCCATCACTGGCCTATACCAAGCTGCAAACAGCAAGGGGAGAGAACTTTTTAAAAAATCCTAACCCCACAATGTTGGCTACATCTCTATGCCACTTCCAGGATAAAATTGGACATGATGTAGGATAGCTCCAGGAATACCAGAAACTATGCTTTTACCACAGAGTTTCCTGTGATTCTTAGAGCTCCCCTACAACTCTTCTGGGTTTCCGCTGGAAGTGATATCAGGGGGGGAAAGTGCCCTATGTCCCATTCCCAACCCTGCCATTCTGGCCCGTTATCCTAACTGCAAAAAAAAGTCAGTCAGAAGACACAACAACGCAGATCTTAGATTATTCAGGGGTGAAATTATTGGCCTAAACTGGAGGTAGGAGCAGCAGTGGCGTAGGAGGTTAAAGCTCGTGTATCTAATCTGGAGGAACCGGGTTTGATTCCCAGCTCTGCCGCCTGAGCTGTGGAGGCTTCTCTGGGGAATTCAGATTAGCCTGTGCACTCCCACACACGCCAGCTGGGTGACCTTGGGCTAGTCCCAGCTTCTCGGAGCTCTCTCAGCCCCACCCACCTCACAGGGTGTTTGTTGTGAGGGGGGAAGGGCAAGGAGATTGTAAGCCCCTTTGAGTCTCCTGCAGGAGAGAAAGGGGGGATATAAATCCAAACTCTTCTTCTTCTTCTTCCTAAATAAAATCTGTGGCGATAAATCCTTGTCCAGTGGGTGTCACTCAAACCGGTTTTTTAAAACACGCCTTGTGAGATCTCCTTATTGGCTCTGACCGTTGTCTTGGATTCCTGCCCGTTGGCCAGACAATGCCAGCATGATTGGAATGGGAAGTTTGTACCCCGTAACTGACGTTCGCCTTCGCGCTAACTGTTTGCACAGCCTGGGAGGACGAGATGTCTTTCCTTTGATCGCTGAAGCTGGTCGCATGCGTCTCCTATGGCTTCCTTCTCCACTCAACTCTTTCTAAGAGGACCGAGGCTCACGCGAGTGAGCCGTTGTTCTCCTGAGAAGCCTCCCTAGAGAACTGACCGCTGACCTTTCCCAAGGAACATCCCAAAAGAGCTAATTTTAAAGAAATGAAAGGGGGAGAGGAGAAACAGTTCTATGTCCAGAGGAAGAAACTGGTCAGAATGTTACCGCTGTGGCGGTAACAATCTCCTTGCCCTTCCCCCCTCACAACAAACACCCTGTGAGGTAGGTGGGGCTGAGAGAGCTCCGAGAGAAGCTGCGGATCAGCCTGTTGTCACTCCAGCTGGCATGTGTGGGAGTGCATTATATGCCAATCTGTTGAATTTCCAGATAAGTCTCCACAGCACAAGTGGTAGAGCGGGGAATCAAACCCGGTTCCTCCAGATTAGAATTCACCTGCTCTTAACCACTACGCCACTGCTGCTCCAAGAAGAAACATGTAACAATAAGTGATTTCAGCTCAGCAACGTGAAAGAGGCGCAGGCAGCTGGCGTTCTTCAAAGCAAGGGATTTTATTTGGAGGTGATGGTCACAGCTCGGGCAGGAGCATCGCGCCTTGTAAACCGGCGCAAGAACTTTTATTCACAAACATCAAAGGGGGCAAGGGGCCCGGTAGAAAGGAGAGGTAAGGGGGCAAGTCCCTTACCAAACACCAATAAGAAAACAACAATACAAAAGGAAGATACAATTACAACTTTTGTGAATGGGATCACGAAATCCCGCTGTCAAACGTCTTCCCATGGGAAAACAATACAATACAAGTACATAAGAACCTCCTAACTTAACAATACTGTACAAATGTAAAACTTTTAAGCTTAACTGTGGAACTCCTAGTCCAACTAAAAAATCCCAAAACAGCAGTAAGCAAATCTCCTCTCATAAATTCAACTCTAAAGGGGCTTTCATTATATCCTACAAGGGCAGAGGCAAGAGGTGGAAACTTCATATAACATTGGCACAGTCAGCATGTTTACGCCCTTTGGTAAGCCTTATGGAGGTTTCTGAACCACATTATGTCTCAAGGCCTCTTGACATGGAGCCAGTGTAGTCAGGTAACTTGACTCAGGAAAATATTTTAGCTATTTTCCTGGGCGGTAACAAGAATGAACCTCAGGGAGGGGAGACCCATTAGCTGCCATTTTTCTGTAGGAACTGATCTCCGTTCTGGAGATCCATTGTAATCCCAGGAGATCCTCAGGCACCACCTGCATGTTGGCAACTGTCTAGTACAGGGGTTCTTCTCTGTCTTGCACCTCGTAGCCGCCCCGAGCCGAGCCATCGGCTCCCATCCTTGCTCCGCCTCTTGGCAGCAGGGCAGGTGATACCAACTGCCCGCGTATCGGGTTGGCTAAAATCAAGAGGTTCTTCTCTCGTCCGCCCCTTTGGAGCTGGCGGGCGCTTTTCCCCGCGTCAAGCGAGGCCGAGCTGCCGGTCTCATCCTTGCCCACCCTGCAGGCAGCAGGGCGGACGCACCAATTGCCCACGGCTGGCTGGGCCGCGCCGCGGGCTTCCCCTCTCGCCTGCCCTGTTGAAGCGTGGTGGGCACTTTCCCGGCAGCCGGCAAGGGTTAGGCAGCAGGGCGGACGCATCCATGCGCTTCTCAGAATGAGTGGAGTAAAAGGTAAAAAACACCCAATATATACAGTGTTATCTTTATTTTAAATGTCAAAAATTATTTGCGGCTCCAAGTGTTTTCTTTTCCCGTGGAAAACGGGTCCAAATGGCTCTTTGCCCTGGTCTAGTATCTTAGCCTAAGCAGCAACATGATAAACATCTTATGAGTCCTTTATCAGCGAAGGTTACAACATCCTAAACAACATATTTATTTGCGGTCTCTGACCAGAAAAAAACTGCAATTAAATCATTCATAGAGCTTCCAAAACGGTGTCAGATAAACAAACCAAATCCCCCACATCTCACAACATCAGCAAAACCAGCCGCTGGCAAAAAAAGGCATTTCGGAATGACTTAGAAGATTTCGCAACCCTTCAAAAAATGATAAGAGATCCTATAAAAATTTCTAGCATCGAAAGCAGTCTCTGGTTTGCTTTCTGAGGGAGAATAAAACATTTCCACAGTATACAGGGGGGACGTTGGGAGCAGGATTTGTACCAGCTGAGAGGGTTTGAAACTGAATAACATGTTAATGACTTGGGGAAGGCGAGAGAGAGAGAGAAACTCGGTGCGGCTGCCAACCAAACAGCCAAAATCAGTCTCTTTCCTGCTGGAAAATAAAAACAAGAGGGAGGGGAAAGGGGTTTTGTAGCACCCAAGAGACAACCGGGTTGTCGAAGCAGAAGTTCTCGGCTGGAGCCTCCTCGGTGTTAGCAAAGTGGGGTTTCTTTTGAAACAAAGCAGAAAAAAAGTGCTGAAGAGTCAAGCTTTCGTTCCTCTCTTACTTCTGTGCAAACTGAAAACTCTGCAAGAGAATTCCAACAGCATCTCCAGGTTCCAGCAGCAGAAGAAAAAAAAGCAGCCCGTGATGGCTGGAAAAGCATTTATTTGATGTTAGCTGAAGAGTTTGGATTCCCTATATCCCCCCTCTCTCTCCTGCAGGAGACTCAAAGGGGCTTGCAATCTCCTTGCCCTTCCCCCCTCACAACAAACACCCCTGTGAGGTAGGTGGGGCTGAGAGAGCTCCTGGAGAAGCTGGGATCTTCAGCCTCCAAGGTCACCCAGCTGGGATGTGTGGGAGTGCACAGGCCAATCTGAATTCCCCAGGAGAAGCCTGCACAGCCTGGTGGGCGGCAGAGCTGGGAATCAAACCTGGTTCCTCCAGATTAGATACACGAGCTCTTAACCTTGGGGCTACCAACTTGGAGGCGGAGACTGGAGATCTTTGGGAATCACAACCGATCTCCAGGGGTCTGCAACCGGCGGCTCTCCAGATGTTCATAAACTACTGGCAGGGGCTGGTGGGAATTGTAGTCCATGAACATCTGGAGAGCCGCCGGTTGCAGACCCCTGCTCCAGATGATGATCAGCCCCCTAAAGAAAGTGTCTGCTTTGGAGGTGTTATATCTCCCAAACACATTTGGGTCCTTCCCCAAGCTCCACCCCAAATCTCCAGGAATTGCCCAAACCAGATGTGGCAACTCTGCTCAGCTCGTCAGTTCATTTATTTCGCTATAAAGTCAGATATAACAGTTAAAACCTGGAGAAATGCGATACAATACGAAGATCAACCATTGGGTGTCATGATATCATTGTAATGTGGCCTTATTAACCGTCTGGTTATGTGTAATACTTGCTCTGGGGGGGGGGATTTTGCCACATTGCATGTTATTTCCAAGGAGAGATCAAGAAGAAGAAGAAGAAGAAGAAGAAGAAGAAGAAGAAGAAGAAGAAGAAGAAGAAGAAGAAGAAGAACAACAACAACAACAAGAAGAACAAGAACAAGAACAAGAACAAGAACAAGAACAACAAGAACAAGAACAACAAGAACAAGAACAAGAACAAGAACAAGAACAAGAACAAGAACAAGAACAAGAAGAGGAGGAGGAGGAGGAGGAGGAGGAGGAGGAGGAGGAGGGGAGGAGGAGGAGGTGGAGGAGGAAAAGCGGAGGAGGAGGAGCAGAAGAAGAGGAGGAGAGGAGGAGGAGGAGAAGGAGAAGAGGAGGAGGAGGAGGAGGAGGAGGAGGAGGAGGAGTTTGGATTTATACCCCACCTTTCTGTCTTGTAAGGAAACTCAAGGTGGCTTACAAGCTCGTTTCCCCTCCTCTCCCCACAACAGACACCTCATGAGGCAGGTGGGGCTAAGAGAGTTCAGAGAGAACTGTGACTAGCCCAAGGTCACCCAACAGGATTGTAGGAGTGTGGAAACACATCTGGTTCACCAGATAAGCCTCTGCCACTCAGGTGGAAGAGTGGGGAATCAAACCCGGTTCTCCAGATTAGAATCCACCTGCTCTTAACCGCTACACCACGCTGCAGAACTGGTCTCATTTTCCTGGGATATTTGCTAGCGCTGGCTTGATATATTGTGAGTGAATGCTACTATAATCAGAGCAATGAAGTAGCGCACGTTCTATAGAATCCGTCTTCCCAGTCTGGGCGTACCTGTTGTATTTGGAGAATGCAAAGATATCTGTTTTCCAAAAAGGTTGAGTGCAAGGCATTGAAGCGTGCCAGGATTAAAAAATTCCTCGCTCCTCACACATCAGTGAGCTAAAATTCATGTTTCTAGCGGATCCTTTTAAAAGAGCAAAGAGCTTTTCCTTGCTTTTCGTGCCGCACTTGGGAATCAGAGTGTGTCTTTTCTCTTGGAAGACGCCCCAGAGATGACGTCAGAGGCCCCAATTGTACCGAATTCACGTTCCACAAAAGAGGGGGGGGCGGTAACAGACAGGGGTGCCAGGGCTGAAACCCCCCCCAAAGTTTGTTTATTCAGAAGGTAACTCTCCTGGCACACTGACAGCCACAGAAGGCCACCCGGCCGTGGAGTGAGCCGGGCCATTGAAATCTGACGAATGCCAACAAAAGCTGTTGCTACATCCCGAGCTGAGAGCGTTCAAAAATCTCAGCAGGAAAAGGCAGGAGATCAAGATGTACTTCTCTCTGCATAACTGCGCTGTAATTCTTCCATCGCAGTTGAACAACTAACTCTGCTTTAAAATTTGGAGTTAGAAGGGTGTGGTGGGATCCAAAAATTTTAGTGGGGCTGAGGTTCCCATGGTGGTGGGATTCAAACCGTGGCATAGCGCCAATGGGGCTGGGTGGGGCACGACGGGGGCGTGGCCGGGCATTCCGGGGGCATTAATAATTTCTCTGTTACTGTAAAAAACTCTGACTGTAAAAAAAAAGTTCCTAATTTCCAGCTGGCAACTTTCTGTCCATAATTTAAACTCATTGTAGCAAGTCCTATCGTCTACTGCCAACAGAAACAACGACTTCTCCTCTAATTGACTGCCTGTCAAATACTTAATACTTTCAAATACTTCATTTTGTTTCTAGAAATCAAAAGAAGGATCCTTTCCTTAAACAAGGAACTTTACCATATTTCTAAAACATAAGCATAAGCATTTTATTGTCATTGTGCACGCACAACGAAATTTATAGCAGCATTCCTCGATGTACACAATTTCAGACTCATACATCATACTCAGACAATTTCATACAATACATCATACTCATACAATTTCAGACTCATACCCCATCCTCACTTTCCCCTTCCTCCACCCATCCCTACACAGCCCCAAACACATCAACACAAAGCCGCGGAGTTTAGCATAGCCACAGCTCTAGAGTAGAAGCTGTCTCTAAGCCTCTTTGTCCTAGATTTGATAGTCCTGTATCGCCTACCAGATGGTAGCAGTTCAAAAAGAGAGTGTGCTGGATGAGACAGGTCCCTCAGAATATTTTGGGCTTTTTTTAGGCTTCGGGAATTAAAAACATGTTTTCAAAACAACCCAACAGGGAGAATTATCCCGTTTTCTACCTTCGCTAACCAGCCACATAGGAAACAACAGGACTTTATGATTTTTGGACCTAATTAGCAACCTGCTCTCGGCACACACAAATAATTAGTAACCCCCTCTCGGGAACTGGTGAGAACCTGCTGGATCCCACCTCTGGGAAGTGGTAAGAACCCCGCAATGTGAACGCTTCCATCTCAGAGGCCAGTGGGATTCCTGTCGTTTTGTTTCACTTCAGTGCCTGCATGGCAGAGGATGGATGTGGTGCAGGGATCTCCAACGGGCACCACGCTGCCCGTCATCCCCTTTCCTTGAGCCCGCCAAGTGTTTTTTTCCAAACAATTTGGCCCTGCCGGAATTCTGGTTGGCTGTGCAGACTGAAAACATCCTGTTAAACAGATACGCGTTTAATTTGCCACGTTACTGCCGCTCTATGCTCTCAGCGCAGGCGCTATTTCTGGTGGGCGCCCTGGCTGCACGACGGGGTCACTGCGTTAGCGCCGCTATTAAGATACAGGAAATGACGCACGCTTTGAGGGGGCGTGATGAAGCGGTATATTGCCGGGCGGCTGGCGGCTGCGTTGTCGCCGCCCCTGTAGTGCGGAGTGCCGGGGGACCCCGCGCTACTTGCCTACAGTAGCCCGCAGCTACTGATAAGTGGGAAAACGCCCAGAGATCATGCATGACATGCCGGAGAGTCATTGCTGGAGTGGTGCATAACCTTGCTCCCTGGCATTTTGTGGTTGGCTCCTTCTTTTGCAGGGGCCATTTTGACACAGTGCTGTGTCAGAATTTTAAAGGCACCCGCGAGCTCAAAAAGACCAGGGATCCCATGGGGTAGCAGACAGGCCGCTGGAAGCAGAACAGGACAGTGGATGGTAACTGGAGGAAGAAGAAGGAGAAGGAGAAGGAGAAGGAGAAGGAGAAGGAGAAGGAGAAGGAGAAGGAGAAGGAGAAGAAGAAGAAGAACAACAACAACAACAACAACAAGAACAAGAACAAGAACAAGAAGGGGAGGAGGAGGAAAAGGAGGAGGAGGAGGGTTTGGAATGCACTGATGGGAATCGTAGTCCATGAACATTTGGGGCATCAGAGTTGGACACCCCTGTATTAACACACGTTCTCCAGTGGAAATGATTTCTGTAGTTTGGAAAGCGGTTGCCATTCTGGAAAGTCTCCAGGGCTGGTTTGCCAGGTCCCTCTGGGTAACCAGTGGAAGTTTCATGGGGGTTTCATGCTGCATGCCCAGCATGATGATGTCACTTCCAGGTTGATGCAGACACGCCAGTGTTGTGCCAGAGATGCTCTAGCACTCTCCCCAAGACACTCTATGATTCCCATAGAATTTGGGGGGCAGAGTGCTACAGCATTCCCCGGCACAATGCAGACGCTTCCACATCAACCTGGAAGTGATGTCAGCATTCTGAGCACGTAGATCACTCACCCCTTCTGATGGCTGCGTTGGCCCATCTCTGCGGGCCGGCCAGTGAATTGATTGACACTGGTCTAATCCAGCAGGTGTCATTTGGTATTCTTATCAGGCAGAGGCGTAGCCCCCCCCCCCCACAGGGTTGTGCACCTGGTGCATCGCGCCCCCTTCCCCCTTGAGGCCTCTGTTATCAGGGGAAGATCTGGGCCACTGTGATGATGATGATGATGATGATGATGATGATGATGATGATGATGATGATGATGATGATGATGATGATGATGATGATGATGATAAAGAAGAAGAAGAAGAAGAAAAGGAGGAGGAGGAGGAGGAGGAGGAGGAGGAGGAGGAGTTTGGATTTATATCCCCCCCCTTTCTCTCCTGCAGGAGACTCAAAGGGGCTGACAATGTCCTTGCCCTTCCCCCCTCACAACAAACACCCTGTGAGGTCGGTGGGGCTGAGAGAGCTCCGAGAAGCTGTGACTAGCCCAAGGTCACCCAGCTGGCGTGTGTGGGAGCGTACAGGCTAATCTGAATTCCCCAGAGAAGCCTCCACAGCTCAGGCGGCAGAGCTGGGAATCAAACCCGGTTCCTCCAGATTAGATACACGAGCTCTTAACCTCCTACGCCACTGCTGCTCATATTGTTGGACCTGTAGAGGAACTGTTTGACCCCTGTATGAGACAGCATGCTGGACTAGATGGACCACTGGTCTGATCCAGCAGGGGGCGTTTCCCCACTTACTTTTGCTGCCCTTTGCTGCGCGCTACTCTCAGCGCGCGGCATCTCTGAGGTCATCAAAAGGCGCCATTTCGAGGAGCACCAGGGATGCCGCGCACTGAGGGGGTGCGAGAGCGGCAGCGTCGGGGCGGTTGCGTTGTTGCCGCCCCTGTAGTGGGGAGTGCTGGGGGACCCCGCACTACTTGAGGAGAGTAGCGCGGGGTTTAAGTTAAGTGGGGAAAGAGCCAGGGTCTTTTTGATGCCCTTATGAACGTTGGCCATTTGATTCTACCCCGATGCCAGGAAAAAAACGTCCCTTGCCTGACGCCCTTTTAAGGAGGTGGGAAAACGAGGGATTCTGGTTTATAATAGGCCACAAATCATCCCCAGGAATATTTATATGACGTGTTTATTGTCCGTGGACAACCTGATTTACAAGTGTCCTCTCAAAAGCGCACGAGCAGAAGGGAAACAGATTGTTGAGAGCACAAAAAGGCATTTAGGGCTGTATAAACAACCCACAATGTGCTGAATCGTAAAAGACGCAGCCTGCCGCCACCCCGACCCTCTCCGCCCCTGAGAAAGAAGAGGTGTTTTCTATGTGTTTTCCAGAAAAAACTTCCTCGAGAACAGTCACCAAAAGGCACTGGAAATCTTCTGGGAAGAGTTTCTTCATGAAAAAACACTCGTGCACCCGTCGTAGATTAGGGACTTTCCGAAAACCAAAACCTCAATTGGCCCTTGTGATGAAGCAAACAGAGAGCAAATTAAAACGGAGGCGAAAATGTATTGTGTTGTTAAGTCTCTAAGCTAGGTCCCGGCGGACAGGTATGTTAGGGTGGCGTGCAGTGAAGCCACAAAATGTCAACGGCCAACTATTGTTCTTCCTCCGCGCCTTAATCCCTGGCCTTGACGAGTGAGAATCGGTTGGCCAGAGAAAAGGACGAGGGGGGAATAAATAAAATTCCCCAGAGTTTGTCCCCGCTCTTAAGTCTAGATTCAGTGGCTCCACCTTAGCATCTTCTCAGGCACGGGCCGCCTTCCGCATGGGGCCGTTTGAAAGGACGAGCTTCTTCGCGTCCATCAATATTTTACGTTTAGGAATACTCTTGATGGGTGATTCCGCACAGACCAGATATAACAGGTTCAGGCCCTTTTTTAAAGCGTTAGAGGGGAGAAGTTTTCACAGATCTCACCCCCCAAACGCTTCTAAGCCAGTGATGGCGAACCTTTTCGAGACCGAGTGCCCAAATTGCAACCCAAAACCCACTTATTTATCACAAAGTGCCAACACGGCAATTTAACCTGAATACTGAGGTTTTAGCTTAGGAAAAAACAGTTGGCTCCGGCAGGTCCTTCGACGTTACTCGAGTAAGCTCGGGTGAAGCAAACCGTGCAACACCTTTGAATCGGGCGTGAATCACTTAATTCTAGGAGGGTTTTTACCATCCAGAAGCAAGCTTCCCACTGGCTTGCAGCAAACCGAAGCTCTACTCCCAGGTAAAGGATCGTGCCCAGGCCAGTCTAGATGTGTGTGTGTGCCCACAGAAAGGGCTCTGAGTGCCACCTCTGGCAACCCGTTTTAAGTAGGTTCGCCACCATCAATGTCTCTAAGCTGTTATGCATTTGCCTTAAACCCAGGTTATTAAATTGAAAAATGCTGGAGCTGGCGACTTTTCCCCTCCAACCTGGGTTTCAGACACTTCCTGCTTGCCTGTGCAAATCGTGGCAAGAAGCAGAAAGCATTTTATTCCACCCCCGGGTCTAGAAGGAGGATTATGCCTGCCAACTGCAATTCAGACAATTGCCTGTCCTTCTCAGTGCCATAGTTTTTTTTACAGAAATATTGTTTCTTTCTTTAAAAAAAAACAGCCCCCCAAAAGGGGCTCAAAATCCAGCAACTAGTAGGGGGTGTATATAAAGTAGAAATAAAATATAGCAGGTCTAGAAGGAGGATTGTATTTACCAGCTGTAATTCAGACAGTTATCTATCCTTTTAAATGATGTAGTGTTTTTAAAAAAGAAGAAAATATTTGGGGGTTTTTAAAAGAAAAACATCCCCCCCAAAACAGGGGGGAAACCCCAAAATCCAGCAATTAATGAAAAAGGTGGGGTATCAATCAAGTGGAAACAAAATATAACAGTCCATATGCAATTGTTGCTTATACACCATGTGTTCAAACGTTGGTAAAGTGGTATGGTCCTCAATCCATTGGTTTATAGAGGGTTGGCATTTGCCTTTCCAATGTTGTACTGTGAGTCTTTTTTCTGTAGTTAGGACACAAAGGGTCCCTTTTCATCGCCCAACAGTTAATCTCCAAGATTTGGGGGGATAGTTTAAAAGTGTACAAGGAACATCAAAAATCAACCAACATTGCATTAGAGAATTCAGTAGAATCATGAAACCATAGAGTTGAAAGAGGCCACAAGGGCCGTCAAGTCCAATCCCTTGCCATACAGGAAGACACAATCAAAGCTCTCTAGACAGATGGCCATCCAGCCTGCTAAAAAACCTCCAAAGAAGGAGACTCCACCACACTTCGAGGCAGTGTATTCCTGGTGGTATTTCCTTACCATCAGCAAGTTCTTCCTAATGTTTAGGTGGAATTTCTTTTCCTGTACCTTGAGCCCATTACTCCTGGTCCTAGTCTCTGAAGCAGCAGAAAACATGCTTGCTCTGTCTTCAACATGACACCCCTTGACCTTCTCTCCTCCAGGCTAAACATACCCAGCTCCCGAACTCTCTCTTCCTTATATAAGGGCAGTGGTGGCGAATCCCATGGGCACGCTGCCAGGCGAGGTGGCACTCCGGAGCTCCCTCTCTGTTAGGGCACACGCCAAGCATTGGCCACAGTTCATCGGGGCAGAAAATCCCTCCCACACATCTAGGGCTGGCCTGGGCCTCTGGGCGCAATGTAGGCAGGTAACCCCTGTTAAGTGCTGTTTAAACCCCACTGATTTTCATGGGAAGAACTAAAGTGCGATCTTTTACCTGGGAGTAAGCTCAGTTGCTGCCAATGGGGCTTGCAGTGGCTTTTATGAGGTTAAGAGCTCCGTGGTGATCTAATCTGGGAGGAACCGGTTTTATTCTGCTCTGGTTTCCGGGCTTCTGAGCTTCGTGGGAGGCTTTCTATCTGGGGAATCTCAGATTAGCCTGCACACTCCAACACACCGCCAGCTGGGTGACCTTTGGGCTAGCTCACAGCTCGGAAGCTCTCTGCAGCCCTGCACCCACCTCATACAGGGTGTTTGTTGTGAGGGGGGAAGGGCAAGGAGGATTGTCAGCCCCTTTGAGTCTCCTGCAGGAGAGAAAGGGGGGATATAAATCCAAACTCTTCTTCTTCTTCCTGGTTTGGTGTCATCTGCATGATATAGTGAAGTCTGTCTCGACAGTCCATCTTCGGTGCTCGCGAGAAAGCATTTATGCTTGCCAGAGGTATAAACGCTTCTTTCCCCTTCTAAAGGGTTAAAGGCAAATCGGGAGATTTCAAGGTGTTTTATTCGCTGACAGACGATGCCCATGCTCTGTAAATGCCGTGGATACAATACAGCATTGGATACAATACAGCATATCCTCCTAGAACAGGGGTAGGGAACCTTTAACACTCAAAGAGCCATTTGGACCCGTTTTCCATGGGAAAAGAAAACACTTGGAGCCGCAAATAATTTTTTTTGGAGCCATTTTAAACATAAAAGATAAACACTCAGTATATATTGGGGTTTTAACCTTTTACTCCACCTCATCTCTTGTAGAGAAGCTGCATGGATGCGCCTCGCCCTGCTGCCTGCAGGGTGGGCAAGGTTGATGAAGCCGGGCTGCCTCGGCCTTGGGCTCCGCCCGCTATGAAAGCGCCTCGCCTCTCTAACAGGGCAGGGCGTAGAGGGGAAGCTCCGCATGGCGCAGGCTCCAGCCAGTCCGCGTGGCAGTTGGTGCGCTCCGCCGTGCTGCCTGCAGGGCAGGGTGGCAAGTATGATGAAGCCGCAGCCTTCGCCTCGGGCGGGAGCCAAGCAGTGCAAGAGCCGCATGTGGCTTCCCGAGTCAGCAGGTTCCCTACCCCTGTCCTAGAATCGTCAGCTACACTCTGCATTATGTAGTCACTCTATAACCCTTCTATTAAAGCTTTAAAACAAATTTGCTCTCTCGGCTTATGGTCATCCCACAGAAGTATTTACTTTCTAGTGATGCATCTTCTGCAGATAACCTTTAGGGTCGCTACATATCTAGCCGGAAGTAACATCTCAAAGACGGTAATTTCGCTAAAATGTATGTCCCTCGGGAAGGTGTCGTAAATCATCTAAAATTACATTGATTTAATGTCTGAGGGCTCCAAATCATTGTAAATAAAATACATGAGAAATCGCTCAAACTTCAGTTTTAATCTAACATATGGATTATCACAATAGGGTCCTTCCTGTGAAAGTTTCCGTAATAATTCCTATCCTTAACTTCTAGCCTGCACATTGGACTTCCTCTCGCTGTATTGTTGTTTATGATGTACTTCTAACTTCTTTTACTGTATGCAGAATTATTTATGCCTAATAAAGGTTTACTGTACTGTACTATAGTGAAGTCTTTTAAGCAGAATGGGCCAGCCATATCTGTTGACTCGAGACATTTCTGGCTTGCATTTTGTGCACTAATAAATGTGGAGTTTCACAGGATGCTGAACAGTTGGCCTTTTTTGTGTGCTTACGGCAGGCAGGTCTGTACCCAATCACGTTTTTAGAATGCGCTTCTGGGAAAGAAGCCCAATATACAAGCCTATGCTCACTTCTCTCTCCTCCTATGTTGACCCCCCCCTTGCCCATTTTAATGTCTTTGTATTGTTATTTGTTCTGTGCAAAAGGGCGCCTCCCACTTCTGATTGCCGGCCTTGACGAGCCGCCAGGGTCTTGTTTTCTCATTTAGTTATCAAATCCCCTTTGCTCACAACTGCTTCAGCGATAAATCTTCCATATCCTCCTCTTGTTCGCCTCAGAGTTTTGACAGAGCTAATTAGATTTCTTCAGAGCAGAGGTGTCCAACTCTGGTGCTTTAGATGTTCGTGGACAACAGTTCCCATCAGCCACTGCTGGCACGGTGCCAGAGTTGGACTCCTCTGCTGTAGAGCCAGAGTGGTGTAGTGGTTAAGAGCAGGTGGATTCTAATCTGGAGAACCGGGTATGATTCCCCACCCCTCCACCTGAGTGGCAGAGGCTTATCTGGTGAACCGGATGTGTTCCCGCACTCCTGCAGGGTGACCTTCGGCTAGTCCAGAGGTGGGATCCAGCAGGTTCTCACAGGTTCCCGAGAGTGGGTTACTAATTATTTGTGTGTGCCGAGAGGGGGTTACTAATTGGTGATTTTGCCACGCGGATTTTGATTTTGCGTTAGTTACGCCTCCTCTCAGCAGTAGCGCGCCGCAGAACTGGAAGCAGCGTTCAGCAGGAGGGGCAAACCCCGCGCATGGCAGCCTGCGTTTCTGCGCAAGGCATTCGCTTTCCCTCTACCCAAGGACCCGCGCAGCAGCTACGCCCTGCCACAGCCCCGCCCCAGGAATGCCCTTGCCTCCGGAATGCCTGGCTATGTCCCCGCCATGCTCCCCGCTTCCAGCCCCACTGGCGCTTATGCCACAGTTTGAATTCCACCACCATGGGAACCTGTTCCTAAAATGTTTGGATCCCACCACTGAAGGTGGGATATAAATCCAAACTCTTCTTCTTCCTTGCTGTCACTCTCCATTGCTGTGAACGCAAGCGTTTCTTTCCCCATTCCAGATTCCTACGCAAACCCTTTGGAGAGAAAACGACTTCCTTATTCTGCAGCTGGCAGCTAGATCCATCCCATAACGACAGAAGCCGCGGCTGCTGGTCTATCGGAAGTCCCTTGGCATGGGAGCCCTGCTGGGACCCGCTTCCATGGTTTACACAGCCGACGGGAAACTGCCATTGTTGGGAGGAGGGACAGGTGTTTTCTAGAGAGCTGGCCACGGTGGTGTTTGCAAGCACGCAAAAAGGATTATAAGAAAGTAAAGATACTGTATGTATTGTCGAAGGCTTTCACAGCCGGAATCACTGGGGTGCTGTGCCATGCGGGCTGGATAAGGACGAGTTCCAGAAATTAGCTTCTGACGTTTCGCCTGCATCTGTGAAGATCCTCTGAAGACGCCAGCCACAGATGCAAGCTTTCAAAACCGCCAGGGAGAGAATGCTGCTAGAACACGGCCATACAGCCCGGAAACCACACAGCACCCAAAAGATACTGTAGTTGTAATGTTCACTTCTGACATGATAAACTGGCTGAGACCAGGGCGATGATAATAAGTTGGACCTTTGAAATCTTTCAACATTTTTAGACCTCTGCATTTTACTTATTAGATGGAAAACATTATCTAGGCTGCCTTCCCACTCAAATAGACCCCCTCCCCCAGGGGGCTGAATGCTCCTGGATGAAAGCAGAGCATGAGATTCCGCTGTTTCTCAGAGCCAGGGGGTCATGAGAAAAAATCATGTTCTTTAGGAAGTACATAAGAACATAAGAACAAGCCAGCTGGAGCAGACCAGAGTCCATCTACTCCAGCTATCTCTGCTACTCGCAGTGGCCCACCAGGTGCCTTTGGGAGCTCACATGCAGGAGGTGAAAGCAATGGGTCCCTAAGTTGAAGCTAAGTCTGCTGCAAGGCTCCTGAGCACCTGGACTGTTAAGGCATTTGCAATCTGAGATCAAAGAGGATCAAGATTGGTAGCCAGAGATCGACTTCTCCTCCATAAATCTATCCAAGCCCCTTTTAAAGCTATCCAGGTTAGTGGCCATCACCACCTCCTGTGGCAGCATATTCCAAACACCAATCACCAGTTGCGTGAAGAAGTGTTTCCTTTTATTAGTCCTAATTCTTCCCCCCAGCACGTGAGCTCCCAAAGGCACCTGGTGGGCCACTGCGAGCAGCAGAGTGCTGGACTAGATGGACTCTGGTCTGATCCAGCAGGCTTGTTCTTATGTTCTTATGAGAGGAGTAAAAAAATGACCAGGAGAATTATCCAAACTACCCTTTATTGAAACAATGCTCATAAATAATGTTTTTTTGTTCTGATTAGCAAGCAACAAAATGGCAGGCAGAAGGTCGCTGAAATAGGTGCTGGCAAATTTCGTTGCTGCAACTCTAAGGCACAGGTTGGGGGCCAACATTCTGGTCTCTGTCAGTCCCCCTCCCACCCAACTCTTCAAATAACATTACCTAGAATCACACAGTACAGCTCAAATGCTATCTGGCTACAACCCACAAGCTCAACCTAGAAGATGAAATTGGGTGAACTTGTAAAAGATAGACCAAGAACCCGGTGAAAAAAGATGGCAGACTTCTGCGTTGGATCCCTTTGGGGTGATTAGCGAATTTGGTGAAACCAAAGCAGGAAACTTCCCACTTCTTAAGGGTTTATTTTATAAAGATTTTAAGAGCGTGCATCTTATAAAATGCCTCCTGTAACCAAAGTTTTGACCAGATGTCATGTTTACCAAGGGAATCAGCCTGCCCAAAATTCTCTGATGTCCCCTCCCGGTGTGTAAACATTTATTAGCACTAAGTGCACGAATCCGGACCATCCTATTGTGATAGGACGGGCCTTCCCAATTGGCTTCCACAAGAGGGGTGGGGAAATTCGGTATAATTTAACTGATAATACAAAAAGGAAATTTGCAGTCCCAATCCCCAGGCAAATGTACCCATAAAAATGCAAACTACCTGTGGTGTCCCCCTCTCTTTTAAAGTTTGTTTTTAAAATCAAGCTTACCAGGTTTCTTTCCTTTCTTAGCATGCTTACAATATTGTACTTTAGTTTATTAGATGGGTAACCTATGAATCTCCTAGCTAGCAGCTTTGTGTGGCCCAGTAAAGAAATCCCCCTCCCGGTGAAATTATGAGTGGGATAAAATCATGTTTGAGTCCCCCTGCCCCGCCCCCCCAGTAGTCCAAGTATCCAAAACCCAGAGTCGACACCAATGGTGGGTGGTCCAAAGCGTGTTGGGAGCCAAACAGAAATCCAGCTGGGATGGAGGATTCCTTCCATGTTTCTTTGTCTATACTTTGGCTGGCCTTGATTGTGAATGGAGATGGCGGAAAACAGCCAGAGCTGAAAAAGAAAATGTGGGCGTAGTCCCTGTTGTTCGGTTGATCCGTTGTATACAATGGCAGGACACAGAGGAGCAGGTTCAGGAACGGAGCCGTTGACAGATTTACTGCTCTTCCCCTGCTGCTTATGTTGGCTGTGCAGGTTGATCCTCGCTTTCACACGCAGGCCGGCCGAACACAGAAAAGGGAAGCAGCTCCAGACCTATGCCTCTGCTGTTGGTGCAATGGACGAAGGCAAAACGAAACCTTGGCCTCTCCCCTCCTGCATCCCCCTGTCCTGTCGAGTGCAACACAACAAGGCGCAGCAGCTGTCCAACTTCCTCCGAGTATGGGAATAGGGCTAGTTTCCAGCCGGCCCGGTCAGGTTGGTCACAGGATGGGTTCGGTGCCGTTCCAGTTGACGACAGCTCCTTTCCATCTAAAAGCAACAAGATGGCCTTTCGTCAGTGGTGGGATTCAAATAATTTAACAACTGGTTGTTTCACAAGCACCATTTTAACAACCGGTTCTGCCGAAGTGGTGCGAACCGGCTGAATCCCACCGCTGCCTTTAGTCTTGTTTTGGTGGGCCTTAATTCGAGATTGCTCTGAACGAGATGATCCAGCCAAGCCCGATCGCAGAGGTGGGATCAAGCAGGTTCTCACAGGTCCCCGAGAGTAGGTTACTAATTATTTGTGTGTGCCGTGAGGGGGTTACTAATTGGTGATTTTGCCACGTGATTTTGGCCTCAGTTACGCCCCTCCTCTCAGCAGTAGCGCGCGGAACTTGAAGCAGTCTAACAGGAGGTGCACCGGCGTGCATGGCAGCCTGCGCCTGCGCGGCATCTTCGCTCTGCCGACTTCATATGACCGGCGCAGCGGCCAAGGCCCTGCCACAAGCAGCCCCACCGGGAATGCCCCACCCCTGAAATGCCCGGCCACACCCCTGTCGTGCCCCACCCAGCCCCATTGGCGCTACGCACAGTTTGAATCCCACCACCATGGGAACCGGTTACTACAATTTTTGGATCCCACCACTGCCCGATCCTGTCAGATGTCGGATGTTAAGCAGGGTCGGCCCTGGTAACAACTTGGATGGGAGACCACCAAGCAACACTAGGGTTGCTAGAGAGAGGCAGAGAATGGCAAACCACCTCTGAGCATCTCTTGCCCTGACCTGGATGGCACAGGCTAGCTAGGCTGATCATGCCAGATCTCTGAAGCTAACCAGGGTCAGCCCTGATTAATACTTGGATGGGAGGCCACCAAGAAAGTCTAGAGTTGCTAAAGAGAGGCAGGCAATGGCAAACCACCTCTGAGTGTCTTTTGCCTTGAAAACGCTATGGGTATTGCCTATGGGGATGGGCATCCAACTCTGCTCTTGCCCAGGGCCCAGTTCAGCTTTAGGTATTTCCGCCCCCTTTGCTGAGGGGGGGCTGCCGAGGGAACCTGTTACTAAAATTTTTGGATCCCACCACTGGGTAGGGTATAATTCCAAACACTTCTTCTGCTACTCTAAAAAAAGTCTGCCAGACCTGTTTAATGAGAAATCAAATTTCAGTGAATGAAAATACTCTGAAGTTCGTATCATTATGTACCAAATTCGATGCCTCCCTATTTCCGTGCGCAAAGCATTATCACCTGGAAATGACAAGAGTTTGTCTAATGAGTAAAAGGCGAGTGAGCGAGATCGCTAATGATGAAACAGAAGGGGAGGGGAGGCGTTTAAGCGAACAATAGCTTTAATGGAAGCGGAAAGAATCCCTTTCCTTCAGAAGCACACCTCATCAGCAAAAGAATGTGTCTTTTCGGCAGGACGCAATTTAGCAGGCATTGAAGAGAGGAAGAGAAAAGCTGCTGTTTGTGTTTCTCGCATCTGCATCCTGTAACTAATAGCTGGAGGTAATGGGAGGCGGCTTCTGGCAGAGTTCTTGCATTGAGTGGGTCGGCGCTATAAGTATAAAACGGGAGGCGGAGGTAGGATTTCAATAGCACGTAAGCGTACCTACGCTTCAAGCCCAAGATGATCCCTGGCCCAAAAATGATCAGGCTGGCCTCGACGAGGGGCAGGGCCTTTTCAGCCCTGGCCCCTACCTGGGGCAACAGGCTCCCTAGGGCAATGATGGCGAACCTATAGCACGGGTGCCAGAGGTGGCACTCGGAGCCCTTTCTGTGCACTCTCTGTGCACACAGAGTTCGTCATGGGGGGTGGAAAATCACCCCCGCACAAACACACACATCTAGGCTGGCCTGGGCCACTGAGCACAACGTGCACGCACCACGGTGAGCAGGGAGGACTCGACTGGCGGGCCTGGTGCCTGTGCTCCGGGTGGCTGTTGCCTGGGGGGTGGGGGGGCAGAGGAGGCAGAGATGCTAGAGAGGCACGGAGTGGTGCGCGCAGGACTTGCTGGAGGCTAGAGCAGGCTGGCCCCTGCTCGAGAGAGTGGGGTGGAGGAAGAGGGAGCCAACCGGTTTTTTCTAAACTGAAACCTCAGCATTCAGGTTAAATTGCCGGGTTGGCACTTTGCGATAAATAAGTGGGGTTTGGGTTGCCCTTTGGGCACTCGGTCTCAAAAAGGTTCGCCATCACTGACCTAGGGAGATCAGGGCCCTGCGGGACTTACAGAGTTTCCGCAGGGCCTGCAAGACGGACCTGTTCCGCCGGGCGTTTGGCCAGTCTGGTTAAAAATACATCTACTATGTCATCTGGCCTCCTGTGGGCACAAGGGGGGGGGAGGGGGGTAGCCAGACACCGTCCACATTTTTGAATGGGTTCTGTTGTTATGTAAATTCACACAAAATCTATGTTTTAGAATCGCATATTTTAACTTTGTTTTCAGAATCCACCCTGGATTCTCAGGGGGAGGGCGGTATATAAAATTGATGATGATGATGATGATGATGATGATGATGATGATGGTGATGATGGTGATGATGATGATGATGATGATGATGATGATGATGATGATGATGATGATGATGATGATGGGACCCTAATGTGGGATGGGACCCGAAGCACTCCCCCTGTACGACACTGAGCCCCCCTGAAATTCTGCTGCCACGGGGTGGTCAGGTGACTCTTGTCAACAGCATCTAGGCGAGGTGAGAGGCAGCACTGCCCCCTTTCCCACTGAAAGATCTAGTGCAGTTAATTGTGGTTCAGTGTTAGGTCTCAATCTTTGAATCAATAAATGGGCTCTGGACTGTTAGGGTTTATTGCAGGGGTCTGCGACCTGTGGCTCTCCAGATGTTCATGGACTACAAATCCCATCAGCCCCTGCCAGCATCTGGAGAGCCGCAGGTTGCAGCCCCCTGGTTTATTGGAAGGTAACGAAGCATCCAGCTTGCTAGATGTTCAGGCCTTTATTCAGTTCAGGCCTTTATTCAGGAACAATCCCCGCTCCTGTTTTCCCAAAAATTGTGAGAAAGAGTTACTTCGGAGCCTAAGCACCCCCAAGGTCAGCGACAGATAGAGATGAAGCCCTCTGGTCTTCTACCCCCACAAAGCAACAGAAACATCATGGTTCGCATGGGAGTTGAAGGTGTCAGTGGTAAGCCTAGTTATCTACCAACCGTGTGAAACCATAAAAGAAAGATCAAGAAAAGAATGTCCCATCACAGCGGTGGTAACATATAGCAGGCTAAGCACATATATCTAGAAGTTACATTGACAGGAATGCATCTCAAACACCCGGATACAATCACCATCTTTATATTATGTAGTAACTACACTGAGTTAGAAATGCATCTCAATCAACTAGGTTCTATCCCTGACACTCAGTGGGAGTGAAATCCTTCCACAGATTAAAATAGTCCCAAATGTCTATGAGCATTAAAGAATCCATCTTAAGTGCAGCCGTCATCAAAACCATCATCCTGTTCACTAATAAACCTGCTAGTTTGATAAAATAGCCTTTACGGTACATCCAAGGACTGTCAGCAAAACTTCCCCCCCCCCCCCCACCTTAGATATCTTCAGAGAGCCCCCAACTCATTTGTCTTACTTGGTCCTTATGCAGTGTTCCAACGGAGGAATGAGGTCGCTTTCCGGGTCCTCAAGATAAGGCTGAGATGTATCTGCGGAGAAAGGTCAGACAGAGTCAGTGGCAGAAATAGAAAATGTGTTGCCTCTGTGCCGAAATGTGAAGAAACGGAGCAGGCTGAAGAGGCTGTTTCCCTTCAAAAGCCGAGGGATGCAGCCGATGGTAAAATGTTTCTCTGTTGAATCTTCTGGCTTGCTTTTAATGGCTGTGTGTTCCCGTTGCGTTGTGTCAGTCATGGGGGTCTGGAGCAGATCTCTGGACAGCAGCAATAGAGAAAGGTCCTAAATACGTACTCTGCTTTAAACGCTGTTTGTACGTCACATGAAAAAATAATAATGTTAAACTGCATAAATGTAACAGGATGCGGGGGGGGGGGAATCACACACACACGCAAAACTGCCTTGTACAGAATCAGACGACAACCGCTATCAAAGAAACACGTACTGCTGATGAATAGATACACGGGTGTTAAGTGATGTGCCATCTCTATTACATAAAAGTGTAATGATGATTAAATTATTATTATTATTATATTGATACAAAAATAGTTATACACAGCAAACAAGATCAATATGCTGGATTTTGTATTACATCACACGTCGGACACTTCCCAAGCATCTAGGACTGTGTGATGTTGTATTATTATTATTATTATTATTATTATTATTATTAGTAGTAGTAGTAGTAGTAGTAGTAGTAGTAGTAGTAGTAGTAGTAGTAGTAGTAGTAGTAGTAGTAGTATAATATTAGATTTATAGGCCGCCTCATCCCCAAAGGGCTCAAAGCGGCTCACAATACAGCTGTTCCAATAACAGCACATAAAATACATAACTAAAACTAACCACATTAAAACAAATTTCCACAGCAGCAATTTCTTCAAATGTAAATAACAAAGTCAAGAGCAAGCAAAATTAAAGACAGGCGCCCGATTACATCTAGACCCCTGTCTTTTTGGGAATTGTATTAGTCTCTCTGCTACTATAGAGGGGAGGGGAGGGGGGTGTGCCGGGTAGATCTGGAATCAGTGAGATCCCAAAGGAGACAGGAGAAGAAATACAACGGAATCACAGAACGCAATTCCACATATCTCCCCGCTGCCTGCGCAATTCTGTTTTCTCTGAATGACAGCTCTCAACTGAGAACACCCACTGCTCCTTAACGGCGGCTTCAGTGAACTCGACTACTGCGATAGCCCCCGTGGTTGGGCCCAGGTGGGTCTGCCAGGGGTGGGTGGTGGGTGGGGGAAGAGAGTTTCCAAAGTTCAAATTGCCTCCTGCCAAAAGGCCGGAGAACAAAGATACCCTCTGGAAAGTATGGGGATATAGGTACTATAATCATAGCTTGTAGGTGAGGAAGTAAAACAGAAAAAGCAAAGTTACCATGGCATCTTTAGCAAAAACCTGCATTAGCCAACAGGAGAGTAGAAGGAATCTTTTGGCAGCTTAGAAAGAAGCGACGGGTGATATTATGCAACTCCTTTTATGCAAAGGAAACAGAGTTCCCCAAATTCCATGACGCTAAAGGCAGGGAAGCGGGGGTGAACGGTTTGAGCTCAGGCTGTGTGAGTGTTCAGAAGGAAGAATAAAGAAGAAGAAGAAGAAGAAGAAGAAGAAGAAGAAGAAGAAGAAGAAGAAGAAGAAGAAGAAGAAGAAGAAGAAGAAGAAGAAGAAGAAGAAGAAGAAGAGGAGGAGGAGGAGGAGGAGGAGGAGGAGTTTGGATTTATATCCCCCCTTTCTCTCCTGCAGGAGACTCAAAGGGGCTTACAATCTCCTTGCCCTCCCCCCCCCACAACAAACACTCTGTGAGGTGGGTGGGGCTGAGAGAGCTCCGAGAGGCTGTGACTAGCCCAAGGTCACCCAGCTGGCGTGTGTGGGAGTGCCCAGGCTAATCTGAATTCCCCAGAGAAGCCTCCACAGCTCAGGCGGCAGAGCAGGGAATCAAACCCGGTTCCTCCAGATTAGATACACAAGCTCTTAACCTCCTACGCCACTGCTGCTCCTGAGCTGGAGAACCTTTTCCTCCACTTATCTCCATGCCAGCTTGATTTGGGCACTGATGTTACTATAAACTCCACGTCAAGTATGTCAGGCATCGCTAACATGACGCCCCCTGACACCTTTGCTGGTTGGTGAGGGAGCAAGCTTATTTTCTGCTGCTCCAGAGACTAGGGCCAGGAGTAATGGCAACATGGAAATGTTTTCATAAACAAATAAATAATAAATTCAGTTCTGGGATTTCAGAAATTTTTCCTAGCTAAACCAGAACTAAGAGTGGAATGCTGCACAAAGGGAAATATCCGTGACGCGAGCAAATGGAGGGAATCTGCTTCTTCCTATGTCAACTGTACCGCCGATATTTCCAAAACCCAGGGGCAAGGTGTTTCGAGGCTCAGCGTTTCGTAAGGCGCTTGTCTCCGTACCGATGGTCAGGCGGATATCCTCTTGCTGATTGGCCAAGCCGTCATAGTAGTACAGGTCAAACCGCCGCTCCGTTTTCCAGTCCCCGAGCAAATCCTTCCGCGTGCCGAAGAGAACGCTGAAGTGACTCTCGCTGCAGACCAGCCAGATGGGAAACTTGGGGGTCTTTAAATAACAGCCCACCTACACAAGAGAGAAACAATCAAAAAACCAAAACCAAAATATCCCCCTCCCTATTTTATCAATTGTATTCCTGCATATATGACATTCTAGAATTTGGTAACAGCAATCTGGCAATATATAGTTTCCCCCTTTCTTTCCCCAACGCTCAACCAGAGGTGGGATCCAGCAGGTTCTCACAGGTTCCCAAGAGTAGGTTACTAATTATTTGTGTGTGCCGAGAGGGGGTGACTAATGGGTGATTTTGCCACATGGTTTTTGCCTTCGTTACGCCCCTCCTCTCAGCAGCAGCGCACAGAACTTGAAGCAGTCTAGCAGGAGGTGCACCGGCGTGCGTGGCAGCCTGCGCCTGCGTGCATTCGTTTCCCACCCAAGGACCGGCGCAGTGGCTGCATCCTTGCCACAGCCCTGCCCAGCAATGCCCCTGTCGTGCCCTGCCCAGCCCCATTGGCGCTACGCCACAGTTTGAATCCCACCACCATGGGAACCTGTTACTAAAATTTTTGGATCCCACCACTGCGCCCAACCCACTGCTTTTCAGTGGGTGACAGACCTGTCTTCCAAGCAGTTAAGATTCTCTTCCGGGTGTCTGCATATCTACAAAGATAGCTCCTCGAAATGCTTTTAAAAAAAAATAGGGAAACTATGTATTGCCGGAATTGGCAGGACCAGCTGAGTACAGCTATGTACTTTTTGGGCTGAAAAGGTGCCCAGGATCAGAGCCTGCAGAGCAAACATCCTGGGGCAACGCTCAGCAAATGGGAGCAGGAAAAATTCCTTCCACACAAAATGTCGGGCACAAGCAGAGTATGAAACTGACCGGAGAGCAAAACGGACAGGTGGGATAACAGCCTCTTTCCCCACCTGACGCCTTTGCTGTGTGGAAAGGACCCCAGTCACCTCTTTTAAAGACGTCCCATAGATGCCTTTTTTGTGCTGTGCGGAATGGACTATACCTTATTTGCAATCACAGCAAATGACAAACATTCATAGCGCATATATAAACAGCAGTCACACTTTGTGCGTATATAAACAGGGACTTACAGGTAAAGTAGAAGAAGGTCTTGTTAACTGAAGAAAATCAGTTCAATCTATGAACAGCACTTCAGGCAATTATATCGACAAACATCAGTGCATAGTTGCACGAATACACAATGAGGTCATGAAGAGGAAAAGTCTGCCTCCAGGATAACAGAAAGTGCTGCAAATCCGTTTCACACTTTCTGTGCTTCTTCAAGACTTTTATTTATTTATTTATTTATTATTAATTTTATATACCAAATTATGTAGGGTGGTGAGAACCACAAAGGATTGCGAAGAGCTCCAAGCGGACCTTGATAAATTAGGTGAGTGGGCTCAGAAATGGCAAATGCAGTTCAATGTAACAAAATGCAAAGTGATGCACATAGGGGCAAAAAATCCAAACTTCAAATACACGCTACAGGGGTCAGTGCTATCAGTCACAGACCAGGAAAGGGATTTGGGCGTCTTAGTTGATAGTTCCATGGGAATGTCAACTCAATGCATGGCAGCTGTGAAAAAGGCAAACTCTATGATGGGGATCATTAGAAAAGGAATTGATAATAAAACTGCAAAGATTGTCATGCCCTTATATAAAGCAGTGGTGCGACCGCACTTGGAGTACTGTGTTCAGTTCTGGTCGCCACATCTCAAAAAGGATATTGAGGAGATAGAAAAAGTGCAGAGAAGGGCAACGAGGATGATTGAGGGACAGGAGCACTTTCCCTATGAGGAGAGGCTGCAGCGTTTGGGACTCTTTCGTTTGGAGAGGAGACGGCTGAGGGGGGATATGATTGAAGCCTATACAATTATGCATGGGGTAGAAAATGTTGACAGAGAGAAATTTTTCTCTCTTTCTCACAATACTAGAACCAGGGGGCATTCATTGAAAATGCTGAGGGGAAGAATTAGGACTAATAAAAGGAAACACTTCTTCACGCAACGTGTGATTGGTGTTTGGAATATGCTGCCACAGGAGGTGGTGATGGCCACTAACCTGGATAGCTTTCAAAGGGGCTTGGACAGATTTATGGAGGAGAAGTCGATTTATGGCTATCAATCTTGATCCTCTTTGATATGAGATTGCAAATGCCTTAACAGTCCAGGTGATCGGGAGCAACAGCCGCAGAAGGCCATTGATTTCACATCCTGCTTGTGAGCTCCCAAAGGCACCTGGTGGGCCACTGCGAGTAGCAGAGAGCTGGACTAGATGGACTCTGGTCTGATCCAGCTGGCTTGTTCTTATGTTCTTATATATAGACCTCCCCCTGAGGCCTTAGGGCGGTTCACAACAAGGTTAAAACATACATTAAAACATAATTTAAATATTAATTACATTAAAAAACCCATTTAAAAATGTGGACGGCGTCTGGCTACCCCCCTCCTCCCCCCTTGTGCCCACGGGAGGCCAGATGACACGGTAGATGTATTTTTAACCAGGCTGGCCAAACGCCCGGCAGAACAGGTCCGTCTTGCGGGCCCTGCGGAAACTCTGTCAGTCTCGCAGGGCCCTGATCTCCCTAGGGAGCCTGTTCCACCAGGTAGGGGCCAGGGCTGAAAAGGCCCTGCCCCTCATCGAGGCCAGCCTGATCATTTTTTCCCAAGTGCATGGCACAGCATAGTGCTCACTGTATTTGTTCTGGTTGTTGTAATTTGTACCGTGTACCTTTCTGTATATTGTCACTGAAAGAGCCACGTCACACCCACGTGTCTGTTCCACAGATCACACCACAGTGGCATAAACCTAGAGAGAGCATCTCCCCCACCATTCCAAGAACGTAGAAAATAAGCTCTACCCAGTGAACATGCAGAATCATCTCCTGATCATGCCAGAAACATGATATAAATAAAACCCCATTTCCCCACGGTTCTTTCATTGTGAGAGCTAGATAACCATTTTCTACTATTTTTAAAGCCCATTGTTCCACACAATGGTCCGTCTGTTTGTCAGAGAAATCCTTGAGTTGAGAACAGAAACCCGAAGGGATAAATGTGGGAATGATGACATTACCAGAAGCATTTTGGAAATCGAGCAAGCTGTTTATCGCAGCCACCTTCCCCAAAGAGACAAATCATTTGGAATGTCCTGAGATGTGGAATGAAGGACAAACTAAAACCTTTTCATTGGGTTGATGCATGCGCTACCCAAGATGGAGCCTTCTCAGCTATGGTACCAAAATTATGGAACTCCTGTAGTTTTCTACGTGGTGGTGACTCCCGCAGGATGTTCTGGAACCCAAGGGGGTCCATAGGTCTCTGTTGGCAGGCCCAAATATGCCCGTCAGCTAAACGGGAGGGGGGGGGGATAGTAATTTCAATCTGTGGATGGACCATGGCACTCTATCTATAGAGGATAGGACCACATCCACACCTACCCCAAAGATCAAATCCAGAGTGGGGCCCTCAATGTTCCTAAGGGAGAGACCTAGCGTCGCCATGGATGACACTAGATCTGCGACCACTGAAGATGAGGTCAAGTCGACATGGACACTGAAGTCCCCCAACATAATAGGTTTGAGAAACCTCAATGCCCACTCCAACACAACCTTCAGGAGCCACGGCAGGCTGCAGTTGGTGCGCTAGGCGACTGGTAGACCAACAAGATGCTCAACTCAGGATTTTTACATTCTTTGGGGTTCCCCCCAGCAAAAAAGAATGGAGAAGGCCAAGAGCGACTTGCTCTGAGAGCCAGCGTGGTGTCGTGGTTAAGAGCAGGTGGATTCTAATCTGGAGAACCGGGTTTGATTCCCCACTCCTCCACCTGAGTTGCAGAGGCTTATCTGGTGAACCAGATGTGTTTCTACACTCCTGCATTCCTGCTGGCTGACCTTGGGTTAGTCACAGTTCTTAGGAACTCTAGTCACAGCTTCTCGGAGCTCACAGGGTGTTTGTTGTTGTGAGGGGGTAAGGGAAAGGAGATTGTAAGCCCCCTTGCATCTCCTTACAGGAGAGAAAGGGGGGGTATAAATCCAAAACTCTCTTTTTCTTCTCTTCAACCCATGCCAGCAGACCTAATGCGATAGAAAATCCAATTTTGTCCTCCAGCAAATTATGAGCAAGTTTAGATTTCTAAGAAAAAGGAAACTCCGCTCACCCCAACCGCTCATCACTATTGGTCATTATTTGCTAGGTCTTCAAGTGCAAGGAAGTTTCCTTACCTCTACTTTTTTATTTGACTCCATTTAAGAAGAAGAAGAGTTTGGATTTATATCCCCCCTTTCTCTCCTATAGGAGACTCAAAGGGGCTGACAATCTCCTTTCCCTTCCCTCCCTCACAGCAACAAACACCCTGTGAGCTCCAAGAAGCTGTGACTAGCCCAAGGTCACCCGGCTGGTGTGTGTGGGAGTGGACAAGCTAATCTGAATTCCCCAGATAAGCCTCCACAACTCAAGCGGCAGTGCAGGGAATCAAACCCGGTTCCTCCAGATCAGAGTGCACCTGCTCTTAACCTCCTACGCCACTGCTGCTCCCAGAAAAAAACCCAATATTTTTAAAGCAAAAGGCCTGTGCAATCACAGTAACAAAAGCCCATCGACCTCCTTTTTTGTTTTAAAAAAATATTTCTGGACAAGTCTGCGCTCCAAAGGGTGATCACTACTGCACAAAGGATTATCGGCTGCCCTCTTCCCTCCTTGGAAGAAATCTATAAATCCCGAAGCCTAAATAAAGCCCAAAATATTCTGAGGGACCCGTCTCATCCAGCACACTCTCTTTTTAAACTGTTACCATCTGGCAGACGATACAGGGCCCTCAGAACTAGGACAAAGAGGCTTAGAGACAGCTTCTACTCTAGAGCTGTGGCTATGCTAAACTCCGCTGCTTCATATTGATGTATTTGGGGCTGTGTAGGGATGGGTGGAGGAAGGGGAAAGTGAGGATGATGTACGAGTCTGAAATTGTGTGCATCGAGGAATGCTGCTGTTAATTTCGTTGTGCGTGCACAATGACAATAAAATGCTTATGCTTATGCTTATGCTTATGCTCTGCTAGGGCTGAGGCAGCAGAGTTGGAACCTTTCAATACCTCCAGACTCCCTCTGTGCAATGGGTGGGTTTTCATTTGGGGAAAATGTCAAGCCTTCCGAAAGGAGGCAAGCTGCAAAGACAGACTAATTTCTCAGCTCCCTGGGAGGGTTTATGCTCATTTGACTTCCTTGCATCCTTCCGCAACTGGCAAATTTAATCCCTTTCGGTGCTACTTTAGGGCAATCTATTGCTCATGAGCGTGAAAGGGGTTTTTTGGCCTCTGGATCCATCTTGTCATGTGCTTGGGGCCGAGGAACAGCACGGGTAGGGCCAGTTCCAGCTGGTAAAATTTTGTGGGGGTAGAAGTTTTAACTCCCCCTCTTCCACCATGCCATGACTGTAATCTAAATCAGGGTACTGCGGGGCATCTATGAGATGTTTTTAAAATGCTGTGGATATTACAGCCAAGATCTCCTAGTACCGTGGTGGGGAACCAATTGGCCATGCTGGCAGAGGCTGATGGGGATTGTAGTCCATAACATCTGGAGTGCCAAAGGTTCGCCCCCACTGTCCTAGTATCACATCGGCAGAGGATAACCTCCAAATTCCAAGATGTCATCGTCCTGCTGTACACCGCATTGGTCAGGCTGCACCAGAGGCATACAGCCTATAGGGCAGTGATGGCGAACCTTTTCGAGACCAAGTGCCCAAATTGCAACACAAAACCAATTTATTTATCGCAAAGTGCCAACACGGCAATTTAACCTGAATACTGAGGTTTTAGTTTAGAAAAACCGGTTGGCTCCAAGGCGCATGTTACTCAGGAGTAAGCTTGGTGGTAGTCAGTGACATTGCTTTGAAGCAACCGTGCAACTTTTCCAATGGGTGAATCATGACCCTAGGAGGGTTTACTGAGAAGCAAGCCCCATTGCCAGCTACCGAGCTTACTCCCAGGTAAAGGATCACACTTTAGTTCTTCCCATGAAAATCAGTGGGGTTTAACAGCACTTAACAGGGTTACCTACACTGCTTTCCCAAAACTAGGTCCTAGGTTTAATGCTAATAATCGAGCCCAACAGCCCAGGCCAGCCTAGATGTGGGGGGGGGGGGCTCTGTCTGTGCGTGCCCACAGAGAGGGCTCTGAGTGCCACCTCTGGCACCCGTGCCATAGGTTCGCCACCACTGCTATAGGGACATGGAGAGCCACAGGTTGCAGACCCCTGGAACTCTGGATAATCAGCAGAGACATTTTTGTGCCCCCCGCCCCGCCCCCAGGCATGTAACTTGCGTTGAGAGCCACACAAGGAGAAAAAGCAAGGCACGGATCCTCGTCTCCTGCTGAGGCTCAAACAGTCTCCTGCTGAGGCTCACTGCCGATCCATAAAATGCAAACTGCAGGATTGCGTAGCCTCGAGTTGCCTTGGGACCGTGACTCCAAGGAAGAGAGGTGCAATCATTCAACCTCCGCCCTGTCTGGGTATTTGAAACTGGCTCCTCTGCTCTGCTATTAGCCTTTTAAAGGGGAACAGTGTGTTCTTTGAAGACACTGTTTGTCTCCTTTCAAATGCTATTAACTGATCAGGGAGTCGGCCCTGACCCGGATGGCCCAGGCGAGCCGGATCACATCAGATATCTGAAGCTAAGAAGGGTCAGCCCTGACAAGTATCTGGATGGGAGACGTCCAAGGGATGCCTGCACCGTGACGTGGAGGCAAGCAATGGCAAACCACCCCTGAACGTCTCTTGCTTTGAAAACTCTACATGGCCACCGTAAGTCAAATGAAAATAAATGAATACAAATTAAAAGCAGGGAGTCTGGTTTTAATAAATGAAGCAGAGTGGGAGTTGAAGGGTTAAGTTCTCTCTCCCTTCCCTGCATTGCTCTGAAGCAAACTGAGGCCGCACAAGCCTGCGAGTTGCATGACCATAGCCTCATTTGTTAGTCTAGCTTTAGTCTACCCCACACCTGTGGGGTCTTTTTTTGGGAGCAACCAGAGGTGGGATCCAGCAGGTTCTCACAGGTTCCCGAGAGTAGGTTACTAATGATTTGTGTGTGCCGAGAGGGGGTTACTAATTGGTGATTTTGCCAAGTGATTTTTGCCTTAGTTACGCCCCTCCTCTCAGCAGTAGCAGAACTTGAAGCAGTCTAGCAGGAGGTGCACCGGTGTGTGTGGCAGTCTGCGCCTGCGTGCATTCGTTTCCCGCCCAAGGACCGGCGCAGCGGCTGCATCCTTGCCACAGCCACGCCCAGGAATGCCCCGCCCCCGGAATGGCCAGCCACGCCTCCGTCGTGCCCCGCCCAGCCCCACTGGCGCTACGCCACAGTTTGAATCCCACCACCATGGGAACCTGTTACTAAAATCTTTGGATCCCACTACTGGGAGCAACACGGAGTGAGAGCCCCCACACCAGTCTCTTCAGGAATCCCACACAAGGGCGAGGAACTACTGAGAATTCCAAGCCACAAACAGCAGCTTGGAAAGCGAAAGGCTACGACGGAGCGCTCGACTCCTCCGCTCGATGCTAACGAATCGTCTGCTCCTTTGCCCACACTGAAATTGGGAAATGAAATAGGAACGCGCTTCGGAAGTCCTGGAGATAGGTTTCCACCATTTTCCTGGGAACGGCGTTTGGGACTCCCTCCACCTTGTCTCTCTCGACTTGTTTTTCCGCGCTTGGTTACCACTTAGACAGCCGCAAAGTAATGGGATGCTGACTGAGTAGATTTGCTAAAACGCTGGGTGGGGGAAATGAGCCCGGGGTGGTGGGGAAGAGCGGGTTGGATCATTCCAAAGGTTTGGGCTCCGTTCCGTTCCTGAGCGTGCCAACGGGAACACGGAGAACACAAAGGTCTTCTCTGCGTGTGCCGCCGGGAAGAGATGGCGGCCCCTGTTTCTGGACCAAGCCGTGATCCCACAAAAACAAAATCTGGAGGAATTGTATTTCCCTCTCCCTCTCGCCTCTACGCCTCGGGCATGTACTGTGGTACATTTGGCAACCTGAGAACTCCCTGGTTCGGTGGCAGGCAGATGGTTTCAATAACAGAAGCTGGCTTCTCCGCATCGGGGGTTTCGCGAAGGAGAGCAACGCAGGCACAACTGAAATGCCGTCTGCAACCCATTACGTGCCGTCACTCTTTGGAGAGCTCCGGTTCCTGGAGAGGCCCCTTAAGAACGTTTATTTCTAATTCATGCAGCATTTCTGTATCTAGCGGTGGTCTGCTGAGCAGGCACGGCAGTGTGCTGGCACAGTTGGGCCACGCCACCACCCATGGTCAATTTAGGGCTGGATTCCCAGGGTTGCCAACCTCCAGGCGGGGCCTGGAGAATTCCTGGTATTACAATTCCTTTTCAGAGCACAGAGATCCGTTTCCCTGGAGAAAACGGCTGCTTGAGAGAGTGGACCGCATGGCGCTGAGGGTCTCTCCCCTCCCCACGCTGTGCACTCCACAAAGTCTGCTCCCAAATCTCCAGGAATTTCCTAACCCGGAGTTGGAAACCAGCGGGGTGAAAACCAGCATGGTGTAGTGGTGGATTCTAATCTGGAGAACCAGGTTTGATTCCCCACTCCTCCACCTGAGTGGCGGAGGCTTATCTGGTGAACCAGATGTGTTTCCGCACTCCTACATTCCTGCTGGGTGACCTTGGGCTAGCCACAGTTCTCTCGGAACTCTCTCAGCCCCACCTGCCTCCCAAGGTGTCTGTTGGGGAGAGAGGAAGGAAAAGGAGCTTGTCAGCCCCCTTGAGTCTCCTTACAGAGAGAAAGGTGGGGAATAAATCCAAACTCTTCTTCTTGGAAACCCTACAAATTTAACTTGTGCATTATCTTCCCTGTTAAAAGAAAGACTCTCTTATGGCCACAATTGGCCATGCTGGCAGGGGCTGATGGGATTTATATGTTCCTGTATTGCAGGGGGTTGGACATGATGGCCCTTCTTGGGGTCTCTCCCAACTCTATGATTCTGTGAAATACCTGGCAGACGTCATAGTGCTCAAACAGGGACAGCAAGCCGATGTCGCTCCGGCCGGAGATCCCTTTCAAAGCCGTGGTGTTGCCGTTGCCAGAGTCCAGCTCGACGACGTCATTGAAAACGTTGGACACGGCTTTGCCCGTCAGCAGCAGATTCACCAGCTCCTGGATTCACAGGAAGAAAAGGCTTCGAGCGATGGACTTTGGCCAGTGAGCGTGGACCCACCCTGCTCTGCCAGAATTCTAAAGGGGCTCAAAAAATTTGAGGACCCCGATGTACACTTTGACTACATCACCAAGAGCCCTCCTCAGAGGTGGGATCCAGCAGGTTCTCACAGGTTCCTGAGAGTAGGTTACTAATTATTTGTGTGTGCCGAGGGGGGGGGTTACTAATGGGTGATTTTGCCATGTGATTTTTGTCTTAGTTACGCCCCTCCTCTCAGCAGTAGCGCGCAGAACTTGAAGCAGTCTAGCAGGAGGTGTGTGGCAGCCTGCGCCTGCATGCTTTCATTTCCTGCCCAAGGACCGGCACAGCAGCTGCGTCCTTGCCACAGCCCCGCCCAGGAATGCCCCGCCCCAGAATGCCTGGCCATGCCCCCGTCGTGCCCCACCCAGCCCCATTGGCGCTACGCCACTGTTTGAATCCCACCACCATGGGAACCTGTTACTAAAATGTTTGGATCCCACCACTGGCCCTCCTCTGTTTACCTGTGTACAGTATCCATGCGCCCCGATCAGCTGGTTCGTGATCACGTCAAAATCTCCCCGAATTCTGAAAGAGAACAGGATACGGTGTAAGTCGAGTTTTGTTTTTTTTTCGAATACCTTTAATGGCATATAAATTGTTTAAAATTAGCTTAGCAAGATAATAACAGCCTTTACAACTTTACAATTTCTGACGAGTTAAAATAACACCATTTAAAAATTTAGCCACCGCTTCCAACAGCTCATTAGTTGTGAAACTGTTTTAAAGATATATAACCTTCTGTTTATCTGTAATGCCTTCACTTCCATGCAGGAAGGGGATTATGTGCTTCTTCCTACCTATCTCATAAAAGGGACAATCCAACAGCATATGAGATACTGTTTCCACAGAACCCATGCCACACGGGTATTTCCTTTCTTTATGTGGGATTCCAAGGTGGCGTCCAAGGCCTAAGGAAGAAGGCAGGGCAGTACACCTAGCTTCAGTGATTGCTCATACGCCACCGGACCTCAACCAGGAGATAAAGGTACTGGGCTGCAATTAGTCTATCCATAGGTATTCCCAGGAAGAGATCGGGGAACAGGTTTTATTAACCTCCCCTAGCATCTATTTGGAACTCTCTGTCAAAAAGTCTCTTCTTGATAGCCCCATAGACCTCCCTGCTCTGTTAGCATTAGCAGGTCCTCCAAGGAAAATGCCCAACTCATTAAGTTTGAAGCTTCGATTTTAACCCACCACTGGGTTGTGTGGAGGATGGAAGCGTCCCTGGGATGCTTATAGTCCAGTTCATCTCGATTAAAGAACAAATCCCTGGCCCAAAGAGCAAGATATACGGCACTGGGCCAGAGTTTCCAACCGATGCTGGCCTGTTTCTAAGCACAGGGCCGCGCCAGGGAACAGAATAGAGCACGGCTGGACTGCAGAAATTATGACTGGACCCTTTCAACCTCTCTGCTCCATGCCTCTATCCAGATGGGGGGATCCCATAAGGGATTTGTTGACTCACTTTGGCATTCAAATGCTCTCAGCACAGCAGGGATGTATCCTCGGCCTTTCCCATAAGAGGCATTATAATGGCTGAGGCACTTAATTTAGCCGGCGGAGATGGCCCGATTCCTATGCCAGTGTCCAGGAGGCCCTATGATGGTAGGTAAGCCCTAGGTATTTATATGACTGCACCAGCTCGAAACTACACTGTGGCCTATCCGTAATTGGTGGCTTTCCATTTTATGGGTAAATACCACAATTTTGGATTTATCTAGGATTAAGTTACCGTCGTTCAGTGTGCAGTATTCTATACAACACTCTAAAAGCTCTCCTTAGTCCGATTCGTGGCCTTGAAAGTGCAACTGCGTCATCCAGCAAACAGAAGCAGGGGTGTGGAAGTTTGCAGTCCCAGAGTTGGACTATGTGCTTGGGCCTCAGTTAGTGTATGGAAGCTAGATACGTTAATAAAGAGCTTAAAGGAGTATAGAGGCCAATACGTAACCTTGTTTTACCCAACTGGTAACTGGAATTTTTAGGGTTAATAATCCCTCCATGTTACATCTCACGTGGCAATAATATGTGTTTATGTACTTTGGGATCTTAATTAATTCAAGCTTAACCTTGACTCTACACCTTGGCTGCTGAGTTTCTTCCAGAAAATCTCTCTATTAACAGAATCAAATGCGCCCCGGAGATCAATAAAGGCTGCATGAGGGGCTCTTTTTCCTCTTATATTTAGTTATCAAGCAACTTAACACCAGGCGGTGGTCGAGGGTTGGCTGCCTTTGGAATCCAATTTGTTCCTTCACTATGACATTTTTATCAACAAGCCAATGAGTTAATTTCCCAAGGAATTATTTGGCATAAAGTTTTCCCAAGTAGAGAGAAGACTGATTGGTCTATAGTGGAATGGACTGTTAGGGTCACCCTTCTTATAGATAGAGGTGATAATTGAGTAGCTTCCACACAGTGGGAATTATACCTGTTTGGGTTAACCATGTTAAACAATCGTGCCAATATAAAGGGACCACCATTCCCTAAATACTGAAACAACTCTGGAAGAGAAGAGTGTCCAGGACCAGCAGCTTTACCTCGTTTAAGTTGGCTTATAAGGTTCCCAATCTCAAGAGGGGACACGGGAGGCCAGGGGTTGTCAGAAGGTAGAACATGAACCAAGGTGGAATGGGAATTCTGGCACTCCCCCATTGTTTCAAAAAAAAACTCATACCATTGGGATCTTGAGGATACTAGAAGGAAGGATACTGCTATCTCTAAGCCCCACCAGTGACTATTTTCCAGAATCTTCTAGAATTAGGATTTGTCCTGTACTGATTGAATCAAAGGGAATTCCAGCAGCGATCAATTGCCTCTTGTTGATTAGTCCGTAGTTGCAATGCTAATTGCGTTTTTAACGTAAAGTAAGATGTGGGCAGGCTATCCCATTTTTGGCTTTTTATAGTTTTTGTAAATTTCCCGCAGTGTAGGTGTTTTTATGGCCATACTCCTAGAGCAGAATTCCAATATATTGGAGATTTATTGGGGCAAGGATACATTCTTGCGTTGGGACTGTTGGATTAAATCCTTAATTTTTTTGGTGATGTCATCAAGTTTTAAAACCATCTCATCCGGGGATGGAGCACTTAGCATATCCAACCTCAGTTTAGCTACCAGCTCTTGAGAGCTGAGAAGCAATGTAATTTTATTACTCCAATGCCTCAGACCATCTAACTCTAGGAAGTAAGTGATTTGGCGAGCTCACTTCAACTGTCGGCTGGGGATGGGGAGGAGTTTTATATTTTAATATAACTGAAAGAGGCAGATGATCACTTAAATGATGGAATAATACCTGGAAGTCGAGTTGACGTGAAACCCATTCTTGTGAGGTGTGTTGCCAGCATTGGGCAAGTCTGCTTTTCACCCCAGTGGAGAAAATGCAGACTTTGTCTTATGACTTTGTCTTTGTCTTATTTTATGGCTACCAATCTTGATCCTCTTTGATCTGAGATTGCAAATGCCTTAACAGACCAGGTGCTCGGGAGCAACAGCCGCAGAAGGCCATTGCGTTCACATCCTGCACGTGAGCTCCCAAAGGCACCTGGTGGGCCACTGCGAGTAGCAGAGTGCTGGACTAGATGGACTCTGGTCTGATCCAGCTGGCTTGTTCTTATGTTCTTATGTTCTTATGACGGATCTTCATTACAGGCAATTGTAAGGATGGTACCTTTCCTGGCTACTATCCTGATGCAAAGATTCCACTGGGAATACCTTGAAAATAACAAATGACCAATAACATGCAGACCAATTGTCCAGCCAAATGTGCTCTGAATTGTGAGATTATTATAAAATTACACACGACATATTGAACAGGTCTTCTAAATGTAAGGTGATCATCAGAGGCAATCCCTTTTTTATCAAGAAATGCCATTAAAGGTTTCCCAAAAAAGGGTACTCAAATAGATTTTTTTAAAAAAGTTAATCCTCATCAGTATCTTAATAATTCACTTTTAATCTCCAAATGGCAATAAAGGCTTTCGAATCGAATTGAGAATTTTTAATCTCATTAGTTTAAAAACCTCCAAAGAAGGAGACTCCACCACTCTCCGAGGCAGTGAATTTCACTGTCGAACTGCCCTGATAGTGAGGAAGTTCTTCCTAATGATTAGGTGGAATCTCTTTTCCTGAACCTTGAATTCATTACTCTGTGTCCATGGCCCTTTCCCCACTTAACTTAAGCCCCGCGCTACTCTCCTCAAGTAGCGCGGGGTCCCCCGGCACTCCCCACTACAGGGGCGGCGACAACGCAGCCGCCCCGACGCTGCCGCTCTCGCGCCCCCTCAGCGCGCGGCATCCCTGGCGGTCCTCGAAACGGCGCCTTTTGATGACCCCGCGTGGGGACACCCGGGCATGCGCCAGAGACGCCATGCGCTGAGAGTAGCGTGCAGCAAAGGGCAGCAAAGGTAAGTGGGGAAACGCCCCTAGTTTCTGAGGCAGCAGAAAACAAAGTGCAAAGATGCCTTCCTGAAAAGCTGGAGTGTTCATTTTATGGAGCATCTGATACAAAACCTTCTTTGGCCCTTGGCTGGTTTTCGGCTGAAGGAACCATCAGACACCTTGGAAATCTTGCTCGAAACCAGCGACATGCGTCAGCTCAGGACTGTGGAACATGCAGCCGGGACAATGGGAGGAAATTCTAATTCCATCCTCGGGTGCAAACAGCATGGGAATTTGGAGCTGTACCGAAGGACACTCTAGGAGGTTCCACAGCTGCACTTCGCATCATTTCTGCTAGCGAGGAAGTCATCATGAAGGACGGGGCTCCAAGTTTTACAGCCGGCTTGGGTCGCACTGACCTTTTCTGTGGCAATCACGTTCCCCCCAATCGGAAACTTTGGAAACACAGTACGAACGAACATGAACGAGCCCGTGCAGAGAATGCACTGTGACAATGCTTAAGCCATTTAAAACAGGGTCAGATCACAGGTCCAATTGGCCCAGAACTGGCTATTCCAGCTAGCAGTGACTCTCTAGGGCAGTGGTGGCGAACCTATGGCACGGGTGCCAGAGGTGGCACTCAGAGCCCTCTCTGTGGGCACACGCAGAGTGCCCCCCCCCCACACATCTAGGCTGGCCTGGGCCGCTGGGCTTGATTATTAGCATTAAACCTAAGACCTAGTTTTGGGTAACCCTGTTAAGCGCTGTTAAACCCCACTGATTTTCATACAAAGAACTAAAGCGCGATCCTTTCCCTGGGAGCAAGCTCGATTGCTGGCAATGGGGCTTGCTTCTGGGTAAACCCTCCTAGGGTCATGATTCACTCGTTGGAAGAGTTGCATGGTTGCTTCAAAGCATAGCCACCGACTACCACCAAGCTTACTCCTGAGAAACGCACGCCTCGGAGCCAACCATTTTTTCTAAACTAAAACCTCAGTATTCAGGTTAAATTGCCGGGTTGGCACTTTGCGATAAATAAGTGGGTTTTGGGTTGCAATTTGGGCACTAGGTCTCAAAAAGGTTCGCCATCACTGCTCTAGGGTCACAGGCAGAGATTTCTCCTGCTTCTGCTGCTTGAGGTACAGTAATTAGAGACACTTGATTGAAGGGAGGGGCAACTGGCCAACAGAAGATCCCAAATCCCTACGAAGCCCTCAATAGCTTGGGCCCTGCCTACCTGAAGGAGTGCCTGTGCCCGTATGTACTAGCCAAGGCACCGAATTTACAGGGGGAGGTACTCCTGGGGGTACCTTCCCCCATCGAGGGCTGGGGGGGCGGAGGCGCAGGTGAAGAGTGATGGGCTTCAATCTGGAGAACTGAGTTCAGTTCCCTACTCCTCCACATGACTGGCAGACTTTAATTTGGTGAGCTGGGTTTGCTTCCCTGCTCCTACACATGGAGCCTGCTGTGTGACCTTGGGCCAGTCAGTTTTCTCAGAACTCTCTCAGCCTCACCTGCCTCACGAGGAGTCTGATCAGTTTCCTGATTCGGCCTCCAGTATGTTGAAAAGGGATCAATCAGTCTCTTTTATATACTATTGTCTTCTGTTTCCATATTTTTTTACGTCCCCCCTGCAGCGTTTGGGACTCTTTAGTTTTGAGAGGAGACGTCTGAGGGGGGATATGATTGAAGTCCATAAAATTATGCATGGGGTAGACAATGTTGACAGAGAGAAATTGTTCTCTCTTTCTCACAATACTAGAACCAGGGGGCATCCATTGAAAATGCTGGGGGGAAGAATTAGGACTAATAAAAGGAAACACTTCTTCACATGACGTGTGTAGATTGATTTTTAGAATATGCTGCCACAGGAGGTGGTGATGGCCACTAACCTGGATAGCTTTAAAAGGGGCTTGGACAGATTGATGGAGGAGAAGTCGATCTATGGCTACCAATCTTGATCCTCTTTGATCTGAGATTGCAGATGCCTTAGCAGACCAGGTGCTCAGGAGCAGCAGCAGCAGCAGCAGCAGCAGCAGGCCCTTGCTTTCACCTCCTGCATGTGAGCTTCCAAAGGCACCTGGTGGGCCACTTCGAGAAGCAGAGAGCTGGACTAGATGGACTCTGGTCTGATCCAGCAGGCTTGTTCTTATGTTCTTATATGTACAATTTTAAAAATATTTCATCCTTCAGATGTATTTTATTTATCTTATGCTGGCCTATGAGCGTAATGAAGATTAATTGGTTGATCTTGTTGGAAAGGGAACAGAAGGGGAAAATGAAGCTTTGTGGTCCAAAGTCAACCGCTTTCTGGGAAGACCACCTCTTTGCTGTCGTTCTGTGCTTACAGAACCTTTGGCATTTGCCTTTCAAGGCAGGTGATTGAGTAGCTCTCTTTCAAAGCACACTGCAGAGAGTCAAGCGAGACATTCCCTTACACGCAGGTCGTGTCACTGACGGAAAGCAAAAAGTCAGAGGTTGACTGCTGGGGGAAACACCAATCTACGCATACAAAATAACACACACACACACCTCCCCCCAACCTTTCTAATTGTAGACCCTTCCTGCATGTTTGGAAAAATCACTTAGTACATGCGCGCCTGCCGGAGTGCGGTTTGGCTCCCTCGCCACTCGTATCCATGTGGCCGAGCGGTAACGCTCCAGGGGTGACCTCACACCCCTTCCACATGGCAACCAACTGTTTGACATGAACAAAAACACACAATTACGAGCTGGTGACAGAAATAGAACACAGGTTGGAAAGGAGCTGGAAGCATCTCAAATAGCAAGGGAAGGCGGCCCGCGTACAGAAGCGATCGCTGTTAGCAGAAGAACACATAAGTACATAAGAACGAGCCTGCTGGATCAGACCAGAGTGCATCTAGTCCAGCACTCTGCTATTCGCAGTGGCCCACCAGGTGCCTTTGGGAGCTCACATGTGAATGCAATGGCCTTCTGCTGCTGCTGCTGCTCCCGAGCACCTGGTCTGCTACGGCATTTGCAATCTCAGATCAAGGAGGATCAAGATTGGTAGCCATAGATCGACTTCTCCTCCATAAATCTGTCCAAGCCCCTTTTAAAGCTATCCAGGTTAGTGGCCATCACCACCTCCTGTGGCAGCATATTCCAAACACATGAAGCGGGTTGACACTGAGTCAGACCTTTGGTTTGTCGAGGTCAGTATTGTCCACTCAGGCTGGCAGCTCCTCCCCGGGGTCTGAGGAAGAGGTCTTTCACATCACCGACCGCCTAGTCCTTTTGGCTTGGAGATGCCGGGAACTGAACCTCAGGCCTTCTGCGTTCAAAGCAGAGGTTCTTCCTCTGAGCCGCCTCAGTTCTCAGCCCCCCAGCTTGTAAGAGTCCTCCAATAGGATAAACACCAGGTCCTGGGAGTCACCTGAAGTAGATATCTTTCCCCTCATCTGTTGACTGGTCCTTTTAACTGGAGATGCTGGGATTGAACCCATGACCTTCTGCACACCAAGCAGCTTCATGTGTTCAAGTGTTTCTCAACAGCAGAAAACTACTGTCTTTGGAAGAAGAATTCACATCCTGCCATCCAGCAGTGGCGTAGGAGGTCAAGAGCTCGTGTATCTAATCTGGAGGAACCGGGTTTGATTCCCAGCTCTGCTGCCTGAGCTGTGGAGGCTTATCTGGGGAATTCAGATTAGCCTGTGCACTCCCACACACGCCAGCTGGGTGACCTTGGGCTAGTCACAGCTTCTCGGAGCTCTCTCAGCCCCACCCACCTCACAGGGTGTTTGTTGTGAGGGGGGAAGGGCAAGGAGATTGTAAGCCCCTTTGAGTCTCCTGCAGGAGAGAAAGGGGGGATATAAATCCAAACTCTTCTTCTTCTTCTTCTTCTTCCTCCCCCGCAAGCTTTCTACCGACTACCTTTTAACAAACATGTGTAGAAGCGCCGAACAAAAATATCAGCTGGTACGGCTGTTTCAACCAGATTCTCCCGGTTTACTCCACTGACCAGCTACTTTCATCCATGTTGGATAAGGCACGTTCAGTGGGCTCTAGCAGTTCTTTGCAACTGTGAGAAACAGGGAAACCCACTTGCAAACAATTGTGACAAGTGCGTCGAGTGTACACTGAGTTGTCCCCTTCTGCAAGACCCAACAAGATTGGACGATGGAAGTGTTAAATTTCTCTGAGCTGATAATAATCCTGATGTTTACTGTGTTGTATGATTTGCTCCTTTATTCAATATTGTATGAATTTTATGTTGTACACCACCTGGAGCCCTTCGGGGATCGGGCGGTATAGAAATCAGATTAGGTAGGTAGAGTAGGTAGATTAGGTAGGTAGATTAGGTAGGTAGAGTAGGTAGATTAGGTAGGTTTCAGTGGAGTGGATTAGGTGGGTACAGTGGGTGGATTAGATTGCAGGTAGGTGGAGTAGGTGGGTAGAGTGGGTGGAGTGGGTAGGTAGAGTAGGTGGGTAAATTAGGTGGATTGGGTAGGTGGAAGTGGGTAGATTAGGTGGGTTACCCAGTGGGTGGATTGGGTGGGTGGGTGAAGTAGGTAAGAGTGGGTGGGTGGGGTAGGTGGAGGTGGAGTGGGTGGGTGGAGTGGGTGGGAGTAGGTGGGTAAGAGTGGGTGGGTAGAGTGGAGGTAGAGTGGGTGGGCTAGAGTAGGTAGGTGGGAGTAGATTGGATTAGATTGGGTGAGTTGGGTAGATTGGAATGGGAGGTGGGTACAGTAAGGTGGATGGGTGGTGGGTAGGGAGAATAGGTGAATTTAGAGTAGGTAGAGTAGGTAGGTAGAGTAGGTGGGTGGATGGGTGGGTGGATGGGTGGGTGGGTGGGTGGGTGGATGGATGGATGGATGGATGAGGTTACTGTGAAAGCAGCGGACATTTAAGCAACTGTCTTCAAAAGAGATTTTCAGGATGAGTGTGATGTCAATTAATTAATTTTAAGGTGATGAAATTATCATTTTTGAATTCTGATAAAGGTTTTGAGTGTGTGTGTGTGTGTGTATGTGACAAGTTCATTCGAAGCACGCAGAAAGTGCCTTATCCAGCATGCGAGAAAGCAACCCACGTTTTATTGCTGATCAGTCCTGCCCAGCGGACAACGGACCGGAGCCCTCAGCATGCAGGACACGCCAAAGCCATCCACGAGACGCACAGGACAATTAGCAGTTGGAGGGAGTACAGTGTGTTAGTTTGTCGAAGCCCAGACTGGAGAAGGAATTAGCATACAAATGACCCAAAAAGCATCCTAAATGAGCACACGTTAGGCCGCAGGGCAAACCACGGAAAACAATGTATTGGAAATATGGTTCAGTTCAGGAGGAAACTTAAGACCAACGTTCAGGAAGTCAGGAGAAACCACAGAGGTAGGCCTCTTTGAGATGGCAGCAAATGCGAGGTGAGGCGGAATTACATTTTCCATGGATTAGAACAGACTGGGTTTTAATGGACTGGGCAGCCCTCTCTCGACCTTTTGTATTTCCATGATGCCGGGCTGTTCTCCCAAAGTCGCTGTTCCCTTTCCGTGTTTGCTTTTTAAATAAAAAAAAAATACGATGCTCTTGTGTTCTGCTAAACACAAAAACTTTGGCTGTTGTTTTTGCCGTCCTCCCTTAACTATTTCAGAGGGAGGAAGTTTTTATAAGTTTTAGGATTCCAGAGCACAAGAAGAAGAAGAAGAAGAAGAAGAAGAAGAAGAAGAAGAAGAAGAAGAAGAAGAAGAAGAAGAAGAAGAAGAAGAAGAAGAAGAAGAAGAAGAAGAAGAAGAAGAAGAAGAAGAAGAAGAAGAAGAAGAAGAAGAAGAAGAATAGGAGGAGGAGGAGGAGGAGGAGGAGGAGTTTGGATTTATATCCCACCTTTCTCTCCTGTAAGGAGTCTCAAGGTGGCTTACAAACTCCTTTCCTTTCTTCTCCTCACCAACAGACACCTTATGAGGTAGGTGGGGCCAGGAGAGTTCGGAGAGAACTGTGACTAGCCCAAGGTCACCCAGCAGGAGTGGGGAATCAAACCTGGCCCTTTTAGCCAACTCATGCCATGTTTCCAGGGCTGGATATGGCACCTGATTCAGCAGGGTTCTTCTGAGGCTCTTATCAAGGGAACGCCTCAGCCTCTATGCCCTGTTCTTGGACCTCCAGAGGAATTAGTTGGTCACTGCATAAGATGGGATGCTGGGTTAGATCAGGGGTAGGGAACCTGCGGCTCTCCAGATGTTCAGGAACTACAATTCCCATCAGCCCCTGCCCAATTGGCCATGCTGACCGGGGCTGATGGGAATTGTAGTTCCTGAACATCTGGAGAGCCGCAGGTTCCCTACCCCTGGGCTAGATAGACCTTCACTGGTCTGATCCAGCAGGGCTCTTCTGAGGTTCTTAGAAGGGGAAGGCCTTGGCCTCTAGGCCCTGTTGTTGGACCTCCAGAGGAACTGGTTGACCACTGTGTTGGACAGGATGCTGGATGAGGTACTGGATGTCATGGACCACTGGTCAGGATACCGGACTAAAGGGACCAGCGGTCTGATCCAGCAGGGCTCTTCCAATGCTCTTCTGACCCCAGATCATTTAGCGAGCTGTGCAGCTGAGCAGAGCTCTGCCCGACATTGCTCAGCTCCAAAGACAAACTACCCTTCCCAACACACATTCCAGACTATGCCAGCGAGGCTTTCACTGCATTCGGACCTGTACCGGGAACTTCCTGGCACATATTTCCTTGCGCTGGGAGAAGGCGCGGGATCCGTCCTCTGTTGTTTCTCCAAGTGGGGAAAGGGGAAACCTTCTGACAGCGCCAATTAAAATACACTTAAGGAAGAACAGCCTGCTCTGTCGGAGGGTGCCTGACACAGCCTAAAAGCCCGCAGTTCTTTTTCTCTTGAGTGATAAGGGATAAACTCATTACGCCTGCCCAACGTAAACAAGAGATAAGGGAGACAGAGCAGCTGAGCGCCTCTTTACGGTCGCCCTCTTTCTCTTTACTCAACTTGTCTGACTAAGGCCCCTTCGGCACATGCAAAATAATGCACTTTCAATCCACTTTCACGATTGTTTGCAAGTGGATTTTGCAGTTCCGCACAGCTGCAAAATGCACCGAAAGTGGATTGAAAGTGCATTATTCTGCATGTGTGGAAGGGGCCTAAGGCACTTTGAATCTGCCGTGCTGTTAAAGCAATGGACTTGCTAAGAGCCTGTTGCAAGCCAAATGGCACCAGTTAACATAAGAACATAAGAACTAGCCTGCTGGATCAGACCAGAGTCCATCTAGTCCAGCTCTCTGCTACTCGCAGTGGCCCACCAGGTGCCTTTGGGAGCTCACGTGCAGGAGGTGAAAGCAATGGCCTTCTGCTGCTGCTGCTGCTCCTGAGCACCTGGTCTGCTAAGGCATTTGCAATCTCAGATCAAGGAGGATCAAGATTGGTAGCCATAAATTGACTTCTCCTCCATAAATCTGTCCAAGCCCTTTTTAAAGCTCTCCAGGTTAGTGGCCATCACCACCTCCTGTGGCAGCATATTCCAAACACCAATCACACGTTGCGTGAAGAAGTGTTTCCTTTTATTAGTCCTAATTCTTCCCCCCAGCATTTTCAATGGATGCCCCCTGGTTCTAGTATTGTGAGAAAGAGAGAACAATTTGTCTCTGTGTTGATTCAGGTCCAGAGGCACCGTGCAGACCAAAAAGATTTCGGGGGTATAAGCTTTTGACAGTCCAAGCTGCCTTTGTCAGATACAAGTGGAAACAGGGTAGTTGTGTCGGTCTGTGGTAGAACAGTTAGATTTGAGTCCAGGAGCACTTTAGAGACGAACAAAATTTCCAGAGTAAACTCCCTTTGTCAGATACAACTGGAAACGAAGTCACAGTTCTGCTGGCCACAGATGCAGGCGAAAAGTAAAGAGAAGATCTACCAGACCGCAGCCATGCAGGCCAGAAAACCCACAACAATCACAGATCTCCGTTTGAGCTTGTATCTGAGGAAGGAAGTTTTAACTCTTGAAGGCTCACACCCTGAAAGCTGGCCTCCCTCCTCTGCCAATCTGTAGTATGGAGTGTGGCGGGGGGAGCGATAATACTAGCCTACATTGCAGGAATGTTGTAAGCATGCCAAGCATTTGAAGCAAGGCAGACATTCAGTACTCCTATAGGGAGACTAATTAGTAGTTGGGAGTTCTCTTCCGCTAATCGTGGAGACTTTCTCTACTTTCTCCATTGGATGAGGATGGTACAATTGTGGAAGAGGAAGGGATGGAAACCTTAGGAATGTTTAGGGTGGAGAAGGGGAGACTGAAGGGGTGGCGTGATTGCTGTCTTGAAGTATTTGAAGGGCAGTCGCTTAGAGGAGGGCAGGGAGCTATTCCTGTTGGCAACCCAAGAGCAGTTGAAATAGTGGGTTTGGAAAGATACCAGGTGGATATTAGGGGGGAGGAGGGAGTTCCAATAAGGGTAGTTCAGCAGTGGAATCGGCTGCCTAGGGCTGACCAGACGTCCCACTTTTGGCGGGACAGTCCCACCTTCAATCAATTTGTCCCGTGTCCCGCGGGTTATTTCAATAGTCCCGCTTTTTTAAAGGCTGCTGCACTGCCTTCTGGGGCGCAAGGCAGTACGGCAGCCTCCCGTGCGTGCACGGCCGCAGGAGCGCACTGCCTTCTGGGGCGCTGCCATTTCCCGCCCTGTGACAGGGCGGGAAACGGGAGCACCCCAGAAGGCAGTGCGCTCCTGCGGCTGCGCGCGTATGCGCGCGGCCGCCTACCGCCCATCCCGGGTCACAAAGGTGACCATCTGGTCACCTTAGCCTAGGGGGGTGGTGAGTTCTCCCTCACTGGCAGTCTTCAAGTAGTGGCTGGACAAACACTTGGCAGGGATGCTCTAGGCTGATCCTGCATTGAGTAGGGGTTGGACTAGATGGCCTCTATGGCTCCTTCCAACTCTAGGATTCTATGATTAAACCACTATTATCATTGTAGCTGGGTTTGCCACTTTCCAGGCGGGGCCTGGAGATCGCCCAGAATGACGACTGCTATCCAGACCATAGAGACCAGTTCCCCTGGAGAAAATGGCTACTGTTTCTTCCCAATGGCATTCTGGTGGTGGGAGGTTCCTCACTGGAAAAGAGAGTTGGCAGCAGTAGCAAAAGAGGAAGACTCCACATGGAATAGACTGACTCAATAAAGGTAGCCACAGTCAACACCTGGACATGTGAAAGGTATCTGGGAGTTTTAGTAGAGTACAAGCTGAACATGAGCCAGCAGTGTGATGCGGCAGCCAAGAAAGGCAATGTGATTCTGGGCTGCATCAATAGGAGTATAGTGGTTAGCTCGAGGGGAGTAACAGTACCACTCTATTCTATAATGATCAGGCATCACCTGGAATGCTGTGTCCAGTTCTGGGAAACACAATTCAAGAGGGATGTTGACAAACCAGAACAGGTCCAGAGAAGGATGACCAAAATGGTCAAAGGTCTGGATTCCATGCCCTATGAAAAGAGACTTAGGGAGCTGGGGATGTTCAGTCTGGAGAAGAGGAGGTTGAGGGGTGACATGATAACCATGTTTAAATATTTGAAGGGATGTCATGTTGGTGAGGGAGCAAGCTTGTTTTCTGCTGCTCCAGAGACTAGGACCAGGAGTGATGGGTTCAAGGTGCAGGAAAAGAGATTCCACCTAAACATTAGGGAGAACTTCCTGATGGCAAGGGCTTTTAGACAGTGGAATACACTGCCTCGAACAGCAGTGGAGTCTCCTCCTTTGAGGTTTTTAAACAGAGACTGTCAAGAGTGCTTTGATTGTGTGTTCCAGCATGGCAGGGGGGTTGGACTAGATGGCTCTTGGGGTCTCTTCCAACTCTGTGATTCTATGACAGTTTGCAAGACCGAAGCAAGACAGTTAATGACAGGCAACATCATGGAGGAGCACGGATTGCGCACATACTGAAGCCCACCACCCAACGTGAGCATGAGGTTCACCTACTTTCCATGACTACATCAAGTCCCGTAAACATCGACATGGGGGCTCCTGTTTGAGCGGACAGGTGTGGCCAATTTCCCGGCAATCCGAATCGAAGGAATTTTATCTGTGGAAAGCTGAAACGTACTTGGAAACATTGGCCCGTGCTGTTCATCTTTCAAAACATACTCCAGAGCTTAAGCACCGATGCATTTGGGAGAACGAAAAGCAAATATACTCACTGATTGATGGATCTTGATAATATTGCAGACAGAGTTAGAAGAATGCATCCGTGAGGGCCAGATTCAAACTGGGAAGCAGAGAATGGAGAGAAAAGAAAGGCAGAATATTTCTCAGAGGCATGTCTTTCCAACTGGCAACTCACACAGGAATTACACCTGTGTGTAATTTTCTATATTCCTATTTAAAAACAGACTTTTTTAACAAAATGAAAAGACTCAGGTTGGGAAAGACCCAAGGCCATTTTCAACTGTGAATGATTTCATCCGGTCATGGGCTCTGAGGGTAGTGTTTACAGGAACACCAAACTACCAGCTGACTACAGATATAGGCTTTATAAAGAACTAGCGGGCCCGGCCACGCGTTGCTGTGGCTGAGTCTGGTGAAGTGGAAAAGAAAGAAAAGGGGAAGCGAACGGTTCGAACATGTGTCATTGCACAATGATTGCAAGGGAGGGGAGGGGCAAGGGGCCCCTCGCTCCCCTCCCTCTCTCTCGTTCCCTTGCATGGCAATCCGTCCCATCCCTCCCTAACATTCCCCTTCCTCTGCTAGGGTAGGTGGGCCATGTGCAGGTGGCTGGCCCTGTCCCTTTCACTCCCTTCCCTTGCACGCGAATACACGCTGGGAGGCATGAGCTACGTTGTGTACAAATTTCAGAGCATTTGGTCCAGCAAACCCTTGGACCCTCCCTCACCTTCTCCTCCCTCCAGCTAGGAGTGGGTGAGTATATTTGCAGATGGCCCGCCCCATCCCTTTCACTCCAGATAGCAGTGGTTTTCAAGGAAGGCATGAGGTGTTTCCCTTGTATCAGAGGGTGTTGCTTTGGCAGCCAGCAGATGGCGCCGTTGCAAAACAGCAGTGTGGGTTTAACTATGCAGGTGTAGCATATGTGCCACAATAACTAGCACAGTTGGCACCTGGCGGGAGGTGTGGAAACAATTATGGAAACCACAGCACTTTGCTTGAATGCTGACGTTGTGTGAAAACTTCAAAGCAATCGGTCCAGCAGTTTGGGAGATTACCTGTCAGCAGGAAAACACACTGATAGATTTATATATATATAGATTTCCTACTCTGGTTGGCAGCTGCTTGCTAGAGCTTTTCTAGATTCTCCTGTAGAAATTCTTGGAATTGAACCTGGGCATTTTAGAGGGAAGGATGGAACCAGCACAGGAAGATGTCATTTGCACGCAGGGGGCGGGTCGCTACAGAACATTTCTGCATGTTCCTTTTCCTTTGCAGATGCGCCCTGTTGCGTAGGGTCACATTCCAGGATATTTAGAGGATTTTCATGCATCTCAATCCACTGAAGTCAACGGGATTAGCATGTTGTTTCTCTGCTCCGATGGTGCTATTAAAAATGTAAGTAGGTCGGGAGAAAATCTGCAGAACTGAGGATGTGACAGCGCTAAAGGAGGTGCAATGGATTGGCAGTCGTGTTATTCTTAGTAGCCGAATAAAATTCTAGTCCTGGAGCACCTTAGAGACCGACAACATTTTCCAGGGTGGACATTTTCCTAAGTCACACCCAACTCGGTATCTCAGGAAGAAAACTACAACTCAGGAAACCTACCCCCTGCAAAAATGTGCTGGCCTCTCAGATGCTACTAGCTTTGAATTTTATTACACCATGGCAGAAGAATGCTGTAATCCAGATTCAGGAGAGGAGTTGATTTGGTTTTTATACCCTACTTTTCTCAACCATAAGGAGTCTCAGGTCAAATCCCCACTTGAAATTTGCACGCAGATCCAAACCTGTTAATTGTGAAACTGTGTCCTCTTCATCGGAGTTTCTCCCTCCCCACCGCAGCAAGCACACAGTGGACACACCCGGTTGCAGAACTCTTAGCAATCCCCACTACCAGGCGAGGTCTCCCCTGATTGGTTGGCATGCCTTGATGGGGTGGGACCTTTTCCCACTGTGGAAACGTACATCGTAGGGGCGTGATTAAAAAAAAACAGCGTGTAAAAGTTTAACGTTTAACTGTTTAACTGTGCAAACAGTCAATTGTTACCTGTGTAAACCATGAACGATTCAAAGTTACATGTTTGACTGTTTAACGTTTGCGTTCCCTTCTGCTGGCCGATCGCAAAAGCAAAAATGAAACCAAGGAAAGGCTATGCGAGCATCGCAGTGCTGATTGGTTGCCCGAATTCTGCGTCACGCTCCAGGGCGGGAAACGAGTCAGGGTTTCAACCCTCATCCCTCCCCTCGGATCAGCTCTGAACCATGTTAATGGGGTCTATGACACTTGCAACCAGGTCCTGCCGGAACGCGGATTAACGGGGAGAACGAGCTCCAGAAACAGAATCTGCCACACAAGCCATGGAAAGGTCGTCCCTCAAACCTGGTTAGCTTGTGTTCTGAAACCTGGCTAAGACAGTAGTTGGGATTCGACCTCAATGTAGTTTACAAGCTCCTTTCCCTTCCCCTCCCCACAACAGACACCTTGTGAGGTAGGTGGGGCTGAGAGAGTTCGGAGAGAACTGGGTCTGGCCCAAGGTCACCCAGCAGGCTTCATGTGGAGGAGCAGGGAAACAAATCCAGTTCACCAGGTAAGACTCCACTGCTCATGTGGAGGAGTGGGGAATCAAAACCGGTTTTCCACATTAGAGTTTACCTGCTCACAAGGTGTCTGTTGTGGGGAGAGGAAGGGATGACAGTTGTAAGCTACTTTGTAAATCTCCTTACAGGAGATTAATATGCTGCCACAGGAGGTGGTGATGGCCACTAACCTGGATAGCTTAAAAGGGGCTTGGACAGATTTATGGAGGAGAAGTCGATCTCTGGTTCCCAATCTTGATCCTCCTTGATCTGAGATTGCAAACGCCTTAGCAGACCAGGTGCTCGGGAGCAGCAGCAGCCGCAGAAGGCCATTGCTTTCACCTCCTGCCTGTGAGCTCCCAAAGGCACCTGGTGGGCCACTGCGAGTAGCAGAGAGCTGGACTAGATGGACTCTGGTCTGATCCAGCAGGCTAGTTCTTATGTTCTTAGGAGAGAAAGGGGGGGGGGTATAAATCCAAAGTATTTTTCTTCTTGTGTTATATTTATGGTTTCCAAAATGCTGCAGTCCCCGACACAGGAGAGGAAAGGGTTAAAAGCCCAATGAACTGAACAGGGAAACGCTTTTATTCTTTGCTGCCTGCAGACCCATCGCAGACCTGAACAAAAGAGCCCATCTCTGGGCTGGGTGCCGTACCTGAGAAATGTTCTGCTGCAAAAACCTCAGCAGGTCTTTGTATCTTGTGGCGACGTGTAACGTGATCTGTGGAAGCAAGAAACAAGAGGCTGGGAAGACTCAGCTCCTGTCGGAATGAAAAGTGAACTTCTAACTAAGCCAACAAACTCAAAAGGGACGCAGATCTGATTGCCGCTCTGTATGTTTATGTAATCCCTCAAAGACAACACTTCTAGCCCAGCGTGGTGTAGTGGTTAAGAGAGGTGGACTCTAATCCGGAGAACTAGGTTTGATTCCCCACTCCTCCACATGAGCGGTCACAGTTCTCTCTGAACTCTCTCAGCCCCACCTGCCACAAGGTGTCTGTTGTGGGGGGAAGAAGAAGAAGAACAAGAACAAGAACAAGAACAAGAACAAGAAGAACAAGAAGAAGAACAAGAACAAGAAGAACAAGAACAAGAAGAACAAGGGGAAGAAGAAAAACAAGAACAAGAACAAGAAGAACAAGGGGAAGGGGAAGGGGAAGGGAGGGGAAAGGAGGAGGAGGAGGAGAAGAAGAAGAGGAAGGGGAAGGAGGAGGAGGAGGAGAAGAAGAAGATGATGAAGAAGAAGAACAAGAAGAAGAAGAACAAGAAGAAGAAGAACAAGAACAAGAACAAGAAGAACAAGAACAAGAACAAGAACAAGAAGAAGAAGAAGAAGGAGAAGGAGAAGGAGAAGAAGAAGGAGAAGGAGAAGGGGAAGGGGAAGGGGAAGGGGAAGGGGAAGGAGGAGGAGGAGGAGGAGGAGGAGGAGGAGGAGGAGGAAGAGTTTGGATTTATACCCCACCTTTCTCTCCTCTAAGGAGACTCAAGGTGGCTTATAAGCTCCTTTCTCCTCCTCTCCCCACAACTGACACCTGATAAGGTAGGTGGGACTGAGAGAGTTCCGAAGAACTGTGACTAGCCCAGCAGGAGCGTAGCAGTGCAGAAACACATCTGGTTCATCAGATAAGCTTCTGCCATTCATGTGGCGGAGCGGGGAATCAAACCCGGTTCTCCAGATTGGAATCCACATGTTCTCAACCACGACACCACACTGGCTCTCAAGACAGTGGATGGAGATTCTCGCTCCTGTTTTTCCTTTCATTCGGGAAGGACACCTCTAGATGTCCTGTGATGATGCTCTGGTGTGGTGGCTGGAGTTCCAGACTTAGACCTGGGTTCGAATCCGCACTCTGCCATGAAAACTCGCTGGGTGACCTTGGGCTGGTGCCTCTCCCTCAGCCTGGCCAACATTAGAGGATCGCCGTGAGCACAAAATTGGGGAGCAGCGAAGCTTGTAAACTTCCTCGTGTGCCTTAGAGGACAGAATCGAAAACAGAATGTACTCCGCACTCCCCGATACAGATTCTCTGGGTGGAAACAGGACATTAACGCCAGTTGCTCTTGAGGGGACTATTAATTGCAATGCGTTTTGATTTTCGCTCTGCACGGATCATCATTCCAGCTCAGTCCTGTTCCGATATTGCCTCTGTTCTGTAGGGAAGGGGCGTGTTCTTCATCAAACGGACAGCCAACCGGGTCGGCGTGCCGCTGGGGATCTGCTTGCCTGCCAGAAAGCAATCTCCTCTTCTAAAGCTGACAAGCAATTATTGCAGCAGAGCCCCAAATGCTGGATCTATTTATTTATATTTATTAGGAAAGAAAACCTGGTTCTGAGGTTCAGCTATGTTCCAATCTGCATGGGAAACGAAGCTAGCCCAGTGTGACAGCCGCCTGAGTAAAGACAGAAAGAAGCCAAATCCCTCCCTTTTGGCTTTTACAGAGAGAGAGAGAGAGAGAGAGAGAGAGAGAGAGAGAGAGTCATGCCCAGATAGATAGATAGATAGATAGATAGATAGATAGATAGATGAATAAGATAGATGAATGAATGAGAGAGAGGAGAGAGAGAGAGAGAAGAGAGAGAGAAAGACAGAGAGTCATGCCCTTATATAAAGCCGTGGTGCGACCGAACTTGGAGTACTGTGTTCAGTTCTGGTAAATACACATCTCAAAAAGGACATCCCGAAGAGATAGAAAAAGAGAAGTGCAGAGAGAAAGACAACGAGGATGATTGAGGGACTGGAGCACTTCCCTTATGAGGGAGAGGCTGCAGCGTTTGGGACTCTTCCAGTTTGGAGAGGAGACATCTGAGTGGGGATATGATTGAAGTCTATAAAATTATGCATGGGGTAGAAAATGTGGACAGAGAGAAATTGTTCTCTCTTTCTCACAGTACTAGAACCAGGAGGCATCCATTGAAAATGCTGGGGGGAAGAATTGGGACTAATAAAAGGAAACACTATCACATAGCGTGTGATGGGTGTTTGGAATATGCTACCACAGGAGGAGGTGGTGACAGCCCACCTAACCTGGATGAAAGCTTTACAAAGGGGCTTGGACAGATTTATGGAGGAGAAGTCGATCTATGGCTCCTAATCTTGATCCTCCTTAGTCACAGAGATTACCATGCCTTATGAGACCAGGTGCTCAGGAGCAATGCTTAACAACAGCAAGGAGCCATTGCTTTTCACCTCCTGCCTGTGAGCTCAAAAGGCACCTGAGGGTGGGCCACTGCAGTGGCACAGGGGTGCTGGACTAGATGGACTCTGGTCTGATCCAGCAGGCTCTTTCTGATGTCACTTGGAGCCCTGCTTTCACATCCTGCATGCTTGTGAGCTTCCAAGGGCACCTGGTGGGCCCACTCACAGTAGCAGAGAGCTGGACTAGATGGACTCTGGTCTGATCCAGCAGGCTCTTTCTGATGTTCTTAAGGCCATTGCTTTCACATCCTGCATGTGAGCTTCCAAAGGCACCTGGTGGGCCACTGCGAGTAGCAGAGAGCTGGACTAGATGGACTCTAGTCTGCTCCAGCTGGCTTGTTCTTATGTTCTTATGTAAAGCTGACATGCAATTATTGCAGCAGAGCCCCAATGCTGGATCTATTTATTTATATTTATTAGCAAAGAAAACCTGGCTCTGGGGCTCTGCTATGGGCCAATCTGCATGGGAAATGAAGCTAGCCCAGTGTGACAGCCACCTGAGTAAAGACAGAAAGAAGTCAAATGCCTCCCTTTTGGCCTTTACAGCATGGGATTATATCACACACATCCAGAACCAGCTACCCAGGAAAAGTCAGAGGTGTTGAAAGTGGCTCTGGCATCCCTCTGCTTCCCAGACACCGTTCACGATATTTTTTGCTGTCTCTCTGCTCTCATGAGAATTAGTTGTGCGTTTCTCTCCTTGGAGGGATAGCTGAGATTCTCAGGATTCCTAACTCCATGCCTGCATTGGGGCAGATGGCCTCTGTCCATAAGATCTGCGCCCGTAGGATAAATACAGACACGCACATAAAAGCGGGAATAAGATCCTACCGTTTCCAAGATCCCATCTGCTTTGTATTTCCCTGCGGGGGTGAACTGCTGTGTTCCTGAGCATCTGGATAGGAGAGAGAGATAAAACAGCTGCAGAAGGAAAGACGTGTTCTTGGTAACTTTCTTTAAACAGGCCCTGGAAACCTGCAGCTTGCTTGCTTATTTATTTATTTATTTATTTATTTATTTATTTATTTATTTATTTATTTATTTATTTCATTTTTAAACCGCCCTCCCCCGAAGGGCTCAGGGCGGTGTACATCAACATAATAATACAAATATAAAACAATCTATAACAACTTTAAAATTGGTAGAATTTAAACGGTTTAAAATTTACAATTTACAGATGGCGACTTATCCCCAACCCATTCATGCCCACGGGAGACCAAGATAGTATGTGGGGTCAGATGGTGTCCCGGCTGGTAAAAAGCCTGGTAGGAACAGGTCCGTTTTACAGGCCCTGCAGCGGAAACTCTGAAGGTCCCGCGGGGATACAGTCCTTGGGGAGCCTGTTCCACACCAGGTAGGGGCCAGAACGTGCAGCTAATGCCAGAAATTGCTTGATGCCAGCCGGATCTTTTTTGAGCCAGGGATTTCCAGCAGCAGCTCCTCCATTAGAGCGAGGAGGGCCCTAAATGGGAATTTGTCTGGGGAGATCACGATCCTCCAGATATGTAGGCCCAATGCCACTAAAGGCCTTAAAGGTCAAGACCAGCACTTTGAAGATGGCCCGGTTTCGATGGGAAAAGCCGATATGGAATGGTATAGGGCCGGGGTAATCCGATTTAGCTAAGCTTTATTCCTGTAAAGTAGATCTCTGGCTGCCGCGTATTGAGCGAAGAGTTTCAATTTCTGGATCTGCACCGACAGAGCGGAGAATGGCGTAGAAGCGTTACAATAATCCACAGCCTAGAGGTGGCCGTTGCATGGATCACTGTGGCCAGGTCAGAACGGGATGAATCGGGAAAATTAATTTGTCATGCCAGATGATGGTAAAAAGCGGTTCAGACAGTTTGAGTGGCCTGGCCCTCCTACCATTGATAATGAAACGATTAAAGCCACGCCTAAGCTCTTAACTGCAGTGGCGAGGTTAGATGCAAAGACCTCGCTTACGTTTAGCGACAGCAAGCAAAAGTCCATAGTCTGCCACTCGTTAACCACAGGATGACCTCCGTCTTTGCAGGAGTTTAGCTTCACAACCGACTTACTCTCAACCCGCGAACCTTATTGCGGCTAAACAGCACTGGAGAGCTCCAGGGGCCGCCAGGCGGGCTGCCACTCCATACGTGAACACGAGCTGGGTGTCATCGCCAAGTACTGATAGCACCGCAGCCCAAAACTCTGGACCAAGCTTGCCAGGGGGAGCATGTAGATATTAAAAACCATAGGGGAGAGGATTGCCCCCTGCGGCAAACATTCAATAGGAGGTAAGCAGAGTTCTCTTGATATGTCACCTACGAATCCCGGTCTCGGAGAAATGAAGACCGGCAATCCAAGGCTGACCGCGCAGACCCCGATATAAGCGAGGCGGTGAACCAAAATTACCATTGATCTACCACGTCTGAGCGCTGCGGTGAGATCCAACAACACCAGCAGCGCCCATTACCTCTATCCAAATTGAAGCCGGAGTTGATCCCACAGCGGCAACCAGCTTTGCGTCACCGGTCCACATAGCCAGCACAGAAACCGGACTGGAAGGGATCCAACCGCGTATTATGCTTCATCTAGAAATCGCTGGAGCTGCTTTCCGCCACCTTCGCTCAATTACCTTGCCCCAGGAATGGTAGATTCGAAACTGGGTGGTAATTGGCCGGATTCCTAGGATCTAACAACGGTCTTTTCAGGAGTGGGCAGACCACTGCCTCTTTAAGCCGACCCGGGAAAACTCCTTGCTCAAAGAGAGCTGTTGACCTTATCCACCAGGTGGCTCCGAAGCACCTCCCCGCTGGCTTTCACCAGCCAGGAAGGGCGCGCAGATTCAAAAGAACGCATAATGGTAGGCCATTACAGCTGCCAGTGTTCTGTCCAGCATCTGATAGGTTGCGTCGGTCAAAGTGGTCCAGGCGAGGACCCATAGACGGCCAAGGGGCCTCTAGTTCACTTATTGTATCAGCTATGGCGAGGTAGGGGTTTGGCGAAGAGCCAATACTTTGTCCGTGAAGCCGATGGCTTCTGGAAATGTCTCACAGCTTACAGCCAATTTCTCTAATTTGGGACCCATAGCTGAGTGCGTCAATGACCGGATCACCCTAAACAATTGTGCTGGACGTGAGCTAGCTTCTGCTAAAGAGGAAGCCAAAAATACCCTCTTTGCAGCCTTCACGGCACCCTGGTAGGATCTCATACCAAGCGTCCGATACGAGTGTCTTGTCTTCTCGTCAAAGGATCCACAACCACACCGCGCTCCAGCCGTCTCAGTTCCTGCTTCATCCGTCGCAGCTCCTCGGAAGGTATACCAAGGAGCCAGTCTGGTGCGAGAGCGGAGAGAGAGCATTGACGTGACATACTCAATGGCTTCAGAGAGCCTGTTATCCCAGCCCTCTACCAGCTCATCAAGGGTGCAGCGATTGGGTAGGTCTCACATGAGAGCTTCCTGGAACCTCTCCTGGGTCCAGTAGTCGTCTCCATGAAGACTAAAACCAATAACGTCGTAGCCTAGACGGGGGGGGCATGGCAGCATCTATCCGGACATGGGGCGTGATGGTCAGAATACGGCACTCTATCAATAGAGGATAAGGCCCACATGCACACCAGCCACAAGAGATCAGGTCTAGAGTGTGGCCTTGCGTGTATGTGTGGGACCAGCGGTGTTTACTAAGGAGACCCTGGCGTCGCCATGGTTGACACTAGATCAGCGGCTATCCCAAAGAGGAGGCCCGAGATCAACATGGACGTTAAAGTCACGCAGCACCAAAAGGCGAGGGTACGCAGCAGCGTCCATTCGAGAGGCGACCTCGAAGCCGTGACGAGCTTTCTGCCGTGGCGCTAAATGACCGGTACACCAACAAGAACTGCCAGTTTCTCTCGGAGAGTCCCAACAAAGGCCCAAACACTCAAATCCCATGATCCAGTGGGGCCGAGGGGCATCCGAAAGGTGATTGGAATCCCGGATGAGCATCGCTGCGCCACCACCCCGGCCCTGTGTCCAAGGCTGCTGAACAACCGTAAATCCCTTTGGGGTGAGATCGTGAGGGCTACCGTTTCCCCACCCTCCCTCACCCAGGTCTACCATATGTAATGCACGCCGAGGTCTACGGTCTGATGAAGCGAAGATATAGTCTCGAAGGACTGAAGATTTGTTGTTTATTGACCTCGCGTTCAATAACAGCAACCTCGGAGCAGAGTCATTAATCCCCACTACACTACCTACATCTCTTGGGATAGGCTGTAGGTCAGACAAGGAGCGAGCATAACCGTATCTCCCTCGATGTCTCTCATATGGCCTAGGCCTACCGCTTAGGACCGGCTGGTATAAAGCTGAGGCAGGAGATGTCTACTAATTTATTCTCCGCTTTGATCTCCAATGGGGACCCAAAGACACTTCCGACATCATTTTCCCCTCCTCCATTTTGTTCCCACAACAGCCCTTCGGGGTCAGTTAGGATGAGAGCAAGAATCATGGAATCATAGAGTTGGAAGAGATAATCAAGGACCATCAAGTCCAACCTCCTGCAATGCAGGAACACACAATCAAAGCACTCTTGACAGATGGCCATCCAGCCTCAGCTTAAAAACCTCCACAGGATGAGGAAAAGGAGGAGGAGGAAGAAGAAGAAGAAGAAGAAGAAGAAGAAGAAGAAGAAGAAGAAGAAGAAGAGTTTGGATTTATATCCCCCCTTTCTCTCCCGTAGGAGACTCAAAGGGGCTTACAATCTCCTTGCCCTCCCCCCCTCACAACAAACACCCTGTGAGGTGGGTGATGCTGAGAGAGCTCCGAGAAGCTGTGACTAGGTCACCCAGCTGGCGTGTGTGGGAGTGTACAGGCTAATCTGAATTCCCCAGATAAGCCTCCACAGCTCAGGCGGTAGAGCTGGGAATCAAACCCGGTTCCTCCAGATTAGATACACGAGCTCTTAACCTCCTACGCCACTGCTGTGTGGTGGAGGAGACTCCACCACACTCCAAGACAGTGAATTCCACAGTCAAACAGTCCTGACGGTCAGGAAGTTCTTCCTGATGTTTAGGTGGAATCTCTTTTCCTTCCCCTTGAACCCATTACTCCTGATCCTGGTCTCTGGAGCTGCAGAAAACTTCCTTCTTTGGAGGTTTTTAAAGGGAGACTGGGTGGACATCTGTCAGGAGTGCTTTGGTTGTGTGTTCCTGCATGTCAGGGGGTTGGACTGGATGGCCCTTGGGGTTTCCTCCAACTCTATGATTCTAAGTCAGCCCATCGAAGTCAGCACTGTCAACTCAGACTGGCAACTTCCAGAGTCTCAGGTTGAGGTCTTCTGCAAGGATGCTTCAGTTGTGTTCACATAGACAGAGGAAGCAGCCTGCCACTGAACCAGGCCATGGACCTTTAAAGGAGCAGCTGTGGCGTAGGAGGTTAAGAGCTCGTGTGTCTAATCTGGAGGAACCGGATTTGATTCCCAGCTCTGCCGCCTGAGCTGTGGAGGCTTCTCTGGGGAATTCAGATTAGCCTGTGCACTCCCACACACGCCAGCTGGGTGACCTTGGGCTGAATCACAGCTTCACCGGGCTCATATTACACCTACCTGACAGGGTGTTTGTTGTGAGGGGGGAAGGGCAAGGAGATTGTCAGCCCCTTTGAGTCTCCTGCAGGAGAGAAAGGGGGGATATAAATCCAAACTCTTCTTCTTCTTCTTCACTCCTGTCAAAGAGAGGCAGCGACTCTCCTGGTCTCAAGCGTGGCTCTTCTGCATTACATCCAACCTGATCCTTTGACCTGGAGATGCTGGGGATTGAACCTGGCACCTTCCGCATTCCAAGCTGATGCTCGGCCACGGAGCCCCGGCCAACTTCAGGCGAAAGTACAGCATCGCCGGACAGTTTTGTCTGCACGGAGGGACTTCACGCGATCCTTCAGCGCGCGCTTTCCACTTACAAGGCCACGGTGGCCGTCTCGCCACCGCCGGCACGCCACAAGATATCCGCGAAAGCCAAAGCCAGGCATCTGGTCCTGTGGGCTTCCGAAGGCTGGAGGCTCCTGCTGTTTGGGGACAAGAAAGGCAAGATTGCCAGCATTTACCACCTAGGTCCATGGTGGCGAACCTTTGGCACTCCAGATGTTATGGACTACAATTCCCATCAGCCCCTGCCAGCATGGCCAATTGGCCATGCTGG